>NC_081345.1:2086101-2174409 GCF_029784015.1 Lycium ferocissimum
AGATTTCAATATAAGATGTCTCCGCATAAACAAAGAGAGTAAAGGTCCAAACAATGAAAATATTATACTAGTATTTGGTACTATACTTCAACGAATTATGTTAGGAACTCATTTATGTATTCACTTTGTAAGTTATCTACATTATTTTCATTAGATTTATGCCAACTAGGGGTGTACATAGATCGAGTTGGTTCGAGTTTTTCAAATACCAAATCAAATCATTTATGTCGGGCTTTTAAATCTATAAACCAAACCAAAAAAAAATTGAATTTTTCAATACCGGTGTGTTACACCCCGCACTTTCAGTGTTACACCCCGAACCTCGGAGAAGCACTGGTTAAATTTGAATGTAAGTATGTCGAGCTATGGCTAGGTAAAAAAACTTTGGAGTGTGAGAAACAAAGCATTATTAAGTATATGGTTTAATTAAAGGATGAATTACAATCTTGTAAGTCGTAACCTGGAAGGACAACCTTGGAACCAAAGGACATGACCTTTATCAAGTATTATTAGTGATAAATATCATGTATGGAGAGTTTCGGAAGATTTCGGGATCAAGCAAATCAAAGAAAATAAGTTTGACGAAAATTTGGAAAAAGGTGGCAGAATTAAGGACAAAATTTTGGGTCAACTTTGGAGGGGTATATCTCCAGATATACGAGGAGTTTTAAAAGTCTAAAATGAAGTTCATCGAGTCTAGTTTCCAACGCAACAAACCGCTCATCGATACGACGTCGGAATAGAGAATTATGGACGTTATAAGTTAGGCGGGCAGAGCAGGGAGCACTGCTACAGTGCTGATACAGTGATGCCGACTTTGACACCCTATATAAGGGGCAAAACCCCATTTTTTTTCTTCACAAAAATTTCCCAAATGCTCTAGAAAATTCAGCCACATATGAGAGCATATATATAACATAAAAGCGAGGATTTTGAGAGATTTCAAGTTACGGAGTATTAATCGAGGTCCGGACAACGGGTAGTCACGATTATAGTTTTGTCTTGAGTTGGAATTGGCTTGGATTCAAAGTAAATATTGAAGATATTGCTGCTTTAGAAAGAAAAAGGTATGAATCTCTCTTTATTAATATTAATTTCAGTTTATTTACGGAGATAAAGTTATTACATAGTCGTATAATAAGTTGGATAGTTGAGAAACTTGGAAAACATCGTGTGAGATGTTTTATGGAGCCTATTGGTGTTGATAATGTTGTTGTGATGTTGGTATTGTTCTTGTTGTTGTTGTTGTTGGTTATTGGATTGTGATTTCAGGCTAGGCATATAAACAGGGGAGATGCTGCCCGAATTATGGCAGATTAATTCTAAATGGATTTAAATTAAGGGTTTAAGACGAGCGTATGACGATGAGCCTAACAATAGTATGAATGGTTGTATATGTAGATTACGAGGCTACGAATGATCTTAAGTGAATTGCAAGACAGGAAGTAAGTTGGAAGTCGAGAAGTTATCTTCCGAGGTATGTTAAGGCTAGTCCCTTTCTTCTAAAGGCATGATTCCTTTCTTATGAATCCAATAGGTGTTTTCCAAATGTCCCATGATCCCTTTCGTGAATCCATAAATGTTTTCCAAGAATATTCTTATTCTCAAAAGCTAGAAATTCATGATTCATAGAGTTCATGATTCAAAGGCATGACTTCTTTCTTGATAATCCATAAATATTTTACAAAATGTCTCTATTTTCCGAGTCAAAGATTTATGATTCTATAAGCTTTTATGACAACAACAACGGACATGTTTTTACAATATGCATGACGATGTTAAACATGAGAATGTTTCTATGATGATTATGATGATGATGATTTTAATTCTAGAAATTCCAAAGCTTATGATATTAATACTATTATGAGATTATTGAGATTATTTCATGATTTTCTCAATTTTATTCATTGTTGTTGATCTCACCTTATAATAATTGTTCCTTCAAGGTGAGATATAGCGATGATGATAATTCCATAATGAAAATCGGAGGTTACCGACCTTACGTCACTCCGAAGTAGTTATAGCTTTTATTTGGCTCATGCATGCTTTATATGTATATCTATATGTATCTATATGTATATATATATATATATATATATATATATATATATATATATATATATATATATATATATATATATATATATATATATATATATATATACATATAGATATACATATATATGCATATAGATATACATATACATAGATATACATATAGATATACATATACATATATATATATATATATCTATACATATAGATATACATATAGATACATATAGATATACATATAGATATACATATACATATACGTATATATATATATATATATATATATATATATATATACATACATATATATATATATGTGTATATATATATATATACATATATGTATATATATGTATATGTATATATATATATGTATGTATGTATGTATTTTACTACACCGAGCCGCGCTATAGTCGGATGGGTACGCCACCTATTGTGGAGGATAAATACTTTGAACTTTTTCTCCACTTGTTAAAGTAAAATCTCTTTCTATAACAGAAATATAATTAGCAAAATATTTGGCCATAAACCAAGGAACAAAAGATATAATCTGATTTGCCGCAGAAAGATCTTTATAAAATTCTTCCTGGAAAACAGTTGTTTCTTCTGGTTTAAAATTATCAAAAAACCATTTTCTAAATGTTATCCATTTAGGAGTATAAAACTCTTTACCGATTTCTAGTCTTGCGGGTGATCCCGACTAAAATCAATTTTTCGACTTGGATCCATTAAATATAGGAAAATCCATGTCGACTCGATTAATTCTGGGTCTTTAATACCAGTTACAATATTATCACGGTTAATATTTAATCTATCAATTCTATTAGAATCATCATCTCTTACCTGTGAAGTAGATGCCCTTGATGGGGTCTGCACAATATAATCCACAGGAGATATATAAGATCTGTTAGAAGATAAAGATCTAGGTATACTAGAACGAACACTATTATGTTCATCCTCTTCTAATGCAAGTGTAGGCTCATGGAACCTCAGTTTTACTGTCCCATCTGGGATCTGTTCAATTTCTGAAATTTCTGTAAAAATATTTTGAGGAGGTGTTGCTCCTTCAATGACCCACTCTTTAGGGAAATCTATTTCATCCCACTTGATAGGTCTTCTAGTCATAATCTTGGATTTACCAAAATTAGTTTCTATTAAAATAGTTTCATTTTTAAAATCCATGATCTTACACATAGGATTCATGGTATATAATGGTTTATAATAAATTTTATAACAGATGCATATTACCTCTGTACCTGGCATATAATGATAACCATGCAATTTGATACTTAATATTAAAGCATCTAAAGAATTATCATCTTGCAAAGATACCTGCAAGTTAGGATAAGCATTAAAATAAACTGGTCCATAAGCTAAACTTGTTTGGACTGTCCCTATGAGGGATTTCTTCCAGTTTCGATTTCTTCCATCTCTTAGAGCTGCTATGAAGCTCTCTGGTGCATAAATCTATGGGTTACCCTATAAGGGGCAAGATTACCGTCGATAATAGTCTAAAAGTAGCATGATCATTATCTACAGTCATAGTTTCTTCAGTAGTTTTAACTACTTGTTTGAGACCTATTTTCTCAAAAGTACCCATTTGGTAAATTGTTCTGGGTTCAATTTTAGGAATCGTCCATTTATTAAGGAGATCCAGTTCTTGAGGAGTATCATATTCCTCTTTCTTACTGTTTTTAACAGTTCTTTTCCGATTTATAAAATTCATTTTATGGAATCGTTGAATTACATCACCTATCACTCTAGAACACCATGGCTCTGATACCATATCCAAGCAGGATCGTGTCTTAACATGATGCCATCTAGGTAGCAAGTTACTTTACTAGGCTATTGACCCTGGCGTTGGGGTTGTTCTTGCCAGAACAAGTCCAAAACATGCCCTCAAACGCCATCCTCGGCTAAACGGGCGGAAAACAGGACCACCGCCTGGTTTTGAACAGTCCGCCTGGGTCAATCTCACCTAACCTTGAACATCATGTTTTGGCATGATCATGATGCATTAAAGCATTATTACCATGATCTTAGTAGTCTAGTGTGACGTAATTCAACGGAGTATTTAGCCTATAAGGCTAAACATGAACTGAAATATAAAATAAAGAAATAAAAAGGAAAATAAAAATTATACCTTAAATATGAAGGTTGTGCTCAGTAGAAGGAGATTTGTATGAACAAACTTTTATTTATATAAGAAAGATTTTTACAGAGGGGAGTAGTAGAGAGCTTGTGCTTGGGGGATCCAAGACTTGCCTCTCAACTGAGAAGTTTGATCCTTATATAACGGATCAGAAATACAAAACAACAAAATTAAAAAGCAAATGGCCGACAACATGATGGCCAGATAAAAAGTAAAAGTAAAGAAAAAAAGCAAAAGTCGGCCAAAAAGTAGCCGAAAGTAAAAGCAAATCCTAATAATTACAACTTTAATTATTAAAGCTGCTTTTATAAAAGCAGATTCCTACTTTATGAAAGTAGCCGCCTAGTGGCGGGTCCCACCAATCACTTCATTTGTGACTTGCCCTTGTCTTTTGCTGAGCTGGAAGATGCTTCCGTTTGGCCAAGGAATTGGGCTGCAAATTTTTCATAGTCCTCCGTATTAGCATTTGGGACTCGAGATTCTCCCCGCTAAGACTCGATTATTATAGTCTTCTTCATCTTCTTCTTCATTATCGGTGGTATGACCGACGTGACGCCATTGATGTGTCCGAAATAGCTTCCATATTAAGATGTTGCATTATATTAGACTTAAATTCCTCCATGTATTGGGCTATGAGCTGTTTACGGTGGAATTAGTCCTTTTTTCAATTGGATTTTTCGAGCAATTTGCTCAAAACGCACCGGGTACTTCCTTTGTCCTTGAGCCGAGGGAGTCCTTATATTGTGCAATAGTTGTTTTAATCTGATTTATTAAATCTTGTCCTGGGATAGTACCATCCTTTGATTTTTGTAACAATTTTTTCCAGAATTTTGTATAAAAAAATCTGTTCAAGCAAGGCATATTTTGCGGGGTATAACCCCCTCAACTGTCCATTTCATAATCCATGGAATAGAGAATTCAATGAAGAAATACATATTAGAAATTTCTTTAGAGAAAGTAATATTATTTTCCAAATCTATTATTTCTGGAGAAACATCAACCCATTCGGTATATAAACCTTTAAAGGGTTCTAGTAAAGATTTCACGGTTGGACCATAATGAATCCACCATTGATAAAACCAATTTGGTATGCCCTGTTTATAAACATTGGCACAAATTTTTATAAACCATGAATGTTTCCTATTAGGATTTTCATATAAAAGAGCTTTATTAAAGCTTTCAACATAATCCCAATAATTAAATTTAACTGGGACTTTTTGTTCGGGTGGATATAATCCCTATCCTTTAACGGACTTATTCCCCATTCATTTGGAGAAAATACTTTTTTGATGATAATTTTTGAAAAATTATAAATTTTCTTGCTATTAGCGAGGATAAAAATCTTGGAATTCAAATTTGACCTGTATATGATAGGATCATTTCATAATTCATCCGATATTTATAAGTCGGAGTGGCGTATGATCTTTGTATCAAAATACCTTTGCATTATTTGCCAAGGTTCATCTTTCCATTGGAGATCATCATTCTCAAGGAGAATTATTAACTCTCTTTGAGTATTTTCTTCATATGAATCAATGTCCTCATTATCATCAATTACGAGGGCACTGGAGTATGATGGAGGCATATTATTCCCCTTTTTCTGTGCTTCTATAAAAGCAAGATAATCAGCAAAAGTGATTTGTTTCTGGGTATTACCAGAAGTTTCTGCAATATTGTCGGCTATTAGCCTTTTGTTGCCCATTTGAGCAAGAACATTGCTCTGCCCGTTCCTTTTTGTCCTCTTCCCCTTCCTCTATTAGAGGGAGGTGTCAATGTGGGTCTCATCCTGCAAATGAGAAGATATAGTTATGAACTTAAATATTCTCTAGTGAGAAAATCAGGGAGACTATTATCACTTCCTTTTTTATAATGAATTTCAAAATCAAATGGTGCTAAAAGAGCTTGCCATCTGGCAAACATTTGTTTAGAAACATCATGTTTGCAATCTTTATTAAACATAAATTTTGCTGCTTGGCAGTCTGTTTTAATTAAAAACTTTTGATTATATAAATCACCTTGAAATTTAAGAACACACTTAACTATAGCAAGGATTTCTTTTGCTATAGTGGCGTAGTTCTTTTGGCTATTATTCCATTTGCCAGAATAAAACTGGACTAAATATTCTTGTTTATCATTTGGAGAAATTTGTTTAAGTATTCCTCCATAGCCAATATCAGAGGCATCAGTTTCAATAATTTTTTGCCAACTAGGATTGGCTAAAGTAAGACAAGGAAGATTATTAACTTTTCCCTTGATTTTTTGAACTGCTTGCGTATGAGCATTAGTCCAAGGTTTTGGAATCTTTTTTAATCTATCATATAAAATAGATGTATCTTTTGCCAAATCTTTATAAAATGGCGAAATATAATTTAAACTTCCAAGAAATCTTTGAAGTTGGGTTTTATCAGTAATAATATCAGGAAATTTAGAAGCAAATTCTATACTTCTATTGATAGGAACAATTTTTCCTTTTTCAATATTATGACCAAGAAATCGACTTTTGTCTGAAAAAGTGACATTTTTGGTTTAGATATAACTAAACCATTTTGAATAATAATTTTCTTGAATATATCAAGATGTTTAAAATGCATTTCAATAGTATTTGAAAATACTAAAATATCATCGATATAAACAATGATAAAATTGCTATAAGCCATAAAAATATCATTCATAATCTTTTGGAATTCTGAAGGGGCATTCTTCAGTCCAAAAGGCATAACATTCCATTCAAATTGTCCTATTGGAACATTAAAAGCAGTTTTATATTTATCTGCTTCGGCTATTTGGATTTGCCAATAACCTGATTTTAAATCAAATTTAGAAAATATAATCGCATTATGAAGGCGATCTAATAAATCTTTTTTATTAGGAATGGGATATCTAATCCATTTTAAAACCTTATTAAGGGGTTTATAATTTATAACTAATCTTGGAACTCCTCGTTCCTGTTCAGCATGTTTATTAACATAAAAAGCTGTGCATGACCATGGAGATTTCGAAGATCTGATAAGACCTTTGTGCAATAGAGAAGAAATCTCATTTTTACATAATTCCAAATATTCGGAATTCATTTGACATGGTCTTGCTTTGGTAGGAATATTATTTTCAGAAAAAGATTCTTCATATGGAAGAGTGACAATATGTCTTTTCCTATCCCAAAAAGCATTAGGATGATCACTACAAATTTGTAGAGAAAATTGATTTTTTATAAACTCAATCTTATCCTGTAATTTAGGATTTTGTAAAATATCTTCAATTTGAAGCGTATAAATTTCTTGTTTAAGAAAATTGATTTGCTGATGTTTATTCATCAGCTTATCTTTGATTTCATTTAAAATCCTTGAAAAAGGTTCAGTTATAAACTCGAATTTAATAGGTTTATTATCATAGGTTCCTATAAAACCTTTATCATCCATCCATTGAATAGGAAATAATTTATGGATGAATGGAGTACCCAAAATAACTTGGTTTGAAATATTTTTTACCAACACGAAAGTTTCAGGAATACAAACTTTGTCTTGGCAAATATAAGCTTTGGGTAATTTATAAGTAATACCCATTTTTTGGCCACTAGCAGACCTTAAACTATGAGTAGTTTTTTCAAAATATTTTGAAGGTATTAATCCTTCTTGTATACAACTTAAATCTGCTCCACTATCAACTAAAGCAGTAAACTCTTTTTTGAAATTATAATCAATTAAAAGAGTAACTTTTATAAAAAATTTAAAAGAAGTAATGGCTTCTAATTTTATTAAAAAATTGGAACTGGGACCACTACTTTCACCTTCTTCCGTAGTAACAGTTTCTACGGTGTTATTAACTGGTAGGTCTTCTATAGTATTATAAACTGGTGTTTCTATGATTTGTTTTCCTTTTTCCTCAAGTTGCGAGACTCTATGATCTAATGTAACTTGGTGTCTCCTAAGGGTGGAAATTTCTTGCTTAAGGTTATAAACCTCTCTTTCTAAATCTTGGGTGGTGGCCGGTGAACTTATAATATTTCGGCGTTCTTGGAGGAGTTGTTTGACTCCAGTCATAGTATAAGGTCCTGTAGGTTCTGTAATTTCTACAGCAGTTGGTTCTTCTTGGGGCTGCTGTTTTGAACCTATTTGGTCTATAATCTGGGACCTAAGATTTGGATCCTTAATATCTTTAAAGAGGTCAACAAGGCTATTACCATCTAATACCTGAATTTTGTTTTCACTAAACTGGGAAACAAGTTTATAAAACTCATCGTCTTCCTTGGTTTTGATACAAGGTTGCCCTATTTGGCATGGTTGACATTCATCATCTGAACTGGTTGAGATATAACTCTCTTCGTCTAACACCCTAATATCTTCATCAGAAGAGGGGTTGGAAGAACTATCACTTTCCTTACCAGAATCATCCTCGGGTTCTGGATCTGAATTTAATAAAATCTTATATAAAGATTCTCTAAGGTCATCATCTATGTTAAGGGCTTTAATCTTTTCCTTAACCTTACAATTTTTGTAAAAATGACCTACTCTGCCACACTTATAACAGGCTTTTGGGTTTTTGGATTTGATAAAATCCTTTCTTTCCTTAAAGGTCTTTTTGCGCCTATTCTTCTTTTGTAGACGCTTTTCCTTCCATTGTTGGAAGTCTTTATGCTTCTTTTTATGCCTATGAGGCTTCTTAGAAGATTGTGGAATATCCATACCAAATTGTCCACAAAATTCTCCTAATTGTTGTCTTTCATTAAGACCATGGCGCTTGATCTATTTGGTTTAGCCTGAATTTCATTACATAATGCTAATCCTTCTCCGCATACAAGTACCAATTAGTTTACCATAAGTATAATTATTATAATCTATACTTCTTTCCCCTTTCCTAAGAGCTTTTCTAACTCTTTCTGCAAAAAGAGGAGGAGTCCATCTATGAATTTGGACTTCCAATGAGAGTCATTACTCTCGGTAATTCCATGACCGCAAAGAAAAACATCTTTATACCACCTAAATGAGGTTAGGGTCTTGCATCTAAGGTTTTGAAGCATGGTGCGAATAGACTCATTGTTATCCGTCCATCTTCCGAAAAATGTTCGACAATATTAATAACAAGTGTATAAACTATATTAGCAACAGGTGCTTCATCTTCACCTTCTTGCTTAACAGCGCTTAGAATTGCATGTCGTTGCACATTAGTCAAATAATTATCCCACCAACCTTTTAATTGGCCGGTGAAACCAACTATGATCATATCTGCAATAACTCTTTCACTATTTTTATGAACCTTGCAGATAGTGCTGTACATTAACATTCTATGAATAGTGCAATAAATTTGACGTTCACTATAACCGTCAATATTCCATTCATATATTTCTTTACCACTATAACTGTTGGAAATAACATGTTCATGTTCCTCTAATAAAACATCTTGAGGAGTTGGTCGAGGATAGTAGTACATCCTCCGGGTAGGTTTGACAATGACATAATATTCATCAATTTTATTAATATAGCGATGCTATGCGAGCCTTATAATCAATATTAGACAAATATTTATCATCCTCCGCTATTAAAGGACTAAGTTTTAAACCTTTAAACTTTTCATCTAAAAGTTTTCTAAATCGATAAAGACTTTAATTTAAAATCATGAATTTCAGGAGGAGGCTGTATACTTGGAGTAGCAACAACTTCTTTCTGTTTTCCCTGATCAGAAGTAGGAGTCTTGTTAAGACTGTTTAAAAGTTTATCAACTTTTTCATGAAGTGAAAATATTTGTTCACCCAAAATATTCATATAAACATTAGTATAATTTTGTTGCCTTATCATATTATTAATATGACTAGTCATGACAGTCAAGGCACCATTTTCAATTAATTTTGAAAAAGCTGAGAAATGTAAATCTTTTCCCATACGAAAATTTGCTTGTGGAGGATAAATGCTTTGGACTTTTTCTCCACTTGTTAAAGTAAAATCTCTTTCTATAACAGAAATATAATTAGCAAAGTATTTGGCCATAAACCAAGGAACAAAAGATATAATCTGATTTCTCTGCAGAAAGATCTTTATAAAATTCTTCCTGGAAAACAGTTGTTTCTTCTGGTTTAAAATTATCAAAAAACCATTTTCTAAATGTTATCCATTTAGGAGTATAAAACTCTTTACTGATTTCTAGTCTTGCGGGTGATCCCCGACTAAAATCAATTTTTTGACTTGGATCCATTAAATATAGGAAAATCCATGTCGACTCGGTCAATTACGGGTCTTTAATACGGTTACAATATTATCACGGTTAATATTTAATCTATCAATTCTATTAGAATCATCATCTCTTACCTGTGAAGTAGATGCCCTTGATGGGGTCTGCACAATATAATCCACAGGAGATATATAAGATCTGTTAGAAGATAAAGATCTAGGTATACTAGAACGAACACTATTATGTTCATCCTCTTCTAATGCAAGTGTAGGTTCATGAAATCTTAATTTCTTGTCCCATCCGGGATGTTCAATTTCTGAAATTTCAGTAAAAACATTTTGAGGAGGTGTTGCTCCTTCAATGACCCACTCTTTAGGGAAATTTATTTCATCCCACTTGATAGGTCTTCTAGTCATAATTTTGGATTTACCAAAATTAGTTTCTATTAAAATAGTTTCATTTTTAAAATCCATGATCTTACACATAGGATTCATGGTATATAATGGTTTATAATAAATTCTATAACAAATACATATTACCTCTGTCTGGCATATAATCATAACCATGTAATTTGATACTTAATATTAAAGCATCTAAAGAATTATCATCTTGCAAAGATACTGCAAGTTAGGATAAGCATTAAAATAAACTCGGTCCATAAGCTAAACTTGTTTGGTCCCTATGAGGGATTTCTTTTTTAAGTTCGATTTCTTCCATCTCATACTAAAAGCTCTCGGTAAACCTCTTAAAGTTAAAGGTTTAAATGCAACTTGTATTAACCCAATATGCATAAATCTATGGGTTAAACTTGAAATAGATCCTTATAGTCAGATAATAGTCTAAATGTAGCATGATCATTATCTACAGTCATAGTTTCTTCAGTAGTTTTAACTACTTGCTTGAGACCTATTTTCTCAAAAACACCCATTTGGTAAATAGTTCTGGGTTCAATTTTAGGAATCGTCCACTTATTAAAGAGTAAATTCTTGAGGAGTATCATATTCCTCTTTCTTTAAAAGTTTTTACATGAAAAAGAAGAATAGCGCAAAAACGATTTATAAAAGAAAGGATTTTATCAAATCCATGTTAAAATCTTGCTTTATAAGGAGTAGGTCATTTTTACAAAAATTGTAAGGTTAAGGAAAAGATTAAGGCCCTTAACATAGATGATGACCTTAGAGAGTCTTTATAAGATTTTTTAAACTCGGATGTAATTACCTACGGTAAGGAAAGTGATAGTTCTTCCAACCCCTCTTACGAAGAAGATATTAGGGTGTTAGACGAAGAGAGTTATATCTGATTATGAATGTCAACCATGCCAAATAGGGCAACCTTGTATCAAAACCAAGGAAGACGATGAGTTTTATAAACTTGTTTAGGTTTAGTGAAAACAAAATTTAGGTTTTAGATGGTCAATAACCTTAGACCTCCTTAAATATATTAAGGATTCAAATCTTAGGTCCCAAATTATAGACCAAATAGGTTGGCCCCAAAGAAGAACCATCGCCGTAGAAATTAGAGGGAATTACGGGACCTTATACTATTTGGAGTCAAAAAACTCCTCCAAGAACGTCCGGAATTTATTACACCGGCCACCACCCAAGATTTAGAAAGAGAGGTTCATAACCTTAAGCAAGAAATTTCCACCCTTAGGAGATATCAGGCCACATTAGATCATAGAGTCTCGCGACTTGAGGGAAAAGGAAAACAAATCATAGAAACTTTTATGTTGAAGAAGAATCCACCGATTAATAACACCGTAGAAAGCACTACGGAAGAAGGAGAAGGTAGTGGTCCTAGATTAGAAGCCATTACTTCTTTTAAATTTTTTATAAAGGTTACTCTTTTAATTGATTATAATTTCAAAAAAGTTTCTTGCTCTAGTTGATAGTGGATGACATTTAAGTTGTATTCAAGAAGGATTAATACCTTCAAAATATTTTGAAAAAACTACTCATAGTTTAAGGTCATTTAGTGGCCAAAAAATGGGTATTACTTATAAATTACCCAAAGCTTATATTTGCCAAGACAAGGTTTGTATTCCGAAACCTTTGTATTGGTAAAAAATATTTCAAACCAAGTTATTTTGGGTACTCCATTCATCCATAAATTATTTCCTATTCAATGGATGGATGATAAAGGTTTTATAGGAACCTATGATAATAAACCTATCAAATTCGAGTTTATAACTGAACCTTTTTCAAGGATTTTAAATGAAATCAAAGATAAGCTAATGAATAAATATCAGCAAATCAATTTTCTTAAACAAGAAATTTATACTCTTCAAATTGAAGGGATAAAATTGAGTTTATAAAAAATCAATTTTCTCTACAAATTTGTAGTGATCATCCTAATGCTTTTTGGGATAGGAAAAGACATATTGTCACTCTTCCATATGAAGAATCTTTTTCTGAAAATAATATTCCTACTAAAGCAAGACCATGTCAAATGAATTCCGAATATTTGGAATTATGCAAAAATGAGATTTCTTCTCTTTTACAAAAAGGTCTTATACGATCTTCAAAATCTCCATGGTCATGCACAGCTTTTTATGTTAATAAACATCGAACGAGAACGAGGAGTTCCAAGATTAGTTATAAATTATAAACCCCTTAATAAGGTTTTAAAATGGATTAGATATCCCATTCCTAATAAAAAGATTTATTAGATCGCCTTCATAATGCGATTATATTTTCTAAATTTGATTTAAAATCGGGATATTGGCAAATCCAAATAGTGAAAGCGATAAATATAAAGCTCGCTTTTAATGTTCCAATAGGACAATTTGAATGGAATGTTATGCCTTTCTGAAGAATGCCCCTTCAGAATTCCAAAAGATTATGAATGATATTTTTATGGCTTATAGCAATTTTATCATTGTTTATATCGATGATATTTTAGTATTTTCAAATACTATTGAAATGCATTTTAAACATCTTGATATATTCAAGAAAATTATTATTCAAAATGGTTTAGTTATATCTAAACCAAAAATGTCACTTTTTCAAACAAAAGTCAGATTTCTTGGACATAATATTGAAAAAGGAAAAATTGTTCCTATCAATAGAAGTATAGAATTTGCTTCTAAATTTCCTGATATTATTACTGATAAAACTCAACTTCAAAGATTTCTTGGAAGTTTAAATTATATTTCGCCATTTTATAAAGACTTGGCAAAAGATACATCTATTTTATATGATAGATTAAAAAAGATTTCAAAACCTTGGACCCGATGCTCATACGCAAAGTTCAAAAATCAAGGGAAAAGTTAATAATCTTCCTTGTCTTACTTTAGCCAATCCTAGTTGGCAAAAAATTATTGAAACTGATGCCTCGATATTGGCTATGGAGGAATTCTTAAACAGCTTTCTCCAAATGATAAACAAGAATATTTAGTCCAGTTTTATTCTGGCAAATGGAATAATAGCCAGAAGAACTACGCCACTGTAGCAAAAGAAATCCTTGCTATAGTTAAGAGTGTTCTTAAATTTCAAGGTGATTTATATAATCAAAAGTTTTTAATAAAAACTGATTGTCAAGCAGCAAAATTTATGTTTAATAAAGATTGCAAACATGATGTTTCTAAACAAATGTTTGCCAGATGGCAAGCTCTTTTAGCACCATTTGATTTTGAAATTCATTATAAAAAGGGAATTGATAATAGTCTCCCTGATTTTCTCACTAGAGAATATTTAAGTTCATAACTGTCATCTTCTCATTTGCAGGATGAGACCCACATTGACACCTCCCTCTAATAGAGGAAGGGGAAGAGGACAAAAAGGAACGGGCAGAGGCCTTGTTCTTGCTCAAATGGGCAACAAAAGGCTAATAGCCGACAAAAACGATCTTTGCGTAAAACTTTGGTAATACCCAGAAACAAATCACTTTTGCTGATTATATTGCTTTTATAGAAGCACAGAAAAAGGGGAATAATATGCCTCCATCATACTCCAGTGCCCTCGTAATTGATGATAATGAGGACATTGATTCATATGAAGAAAATACTCAAAGAGAGTTAATAATTCTCCTTGAGAATGATGATCTCCAATGGAAAGATGAACCTTGGCAAATAATGCAAAGGTATTTTGATACAACGTCATACGCCACTCCGACTTATAAATATCGGATGAATTATGAAATGATCCTATCATATACAGGGTCGCGGAATTCAAAGCATTTTTATCTGCTAATAGCAAGAAAATTTATAATTTTTCAAAAATTATCATCAAAAAAGTATTTTCTCCAAATGAATGGGGAATAAGTCCGTTAAAGGATAGGGATTATATCACCCGAACAAAAAGTCCGATTAAATTTAATTATTGGGATTATGTTGAAAGCTTTAATAAAGCTCTTTTATATATGAAAATCCTAATAGGAAACATTCATGGTTTATAAAAATTTGTGCCAATGTTTATAAACAGGGCATACCAAATTGGTTTTATCAATGGTGGATTCATTATGGTCCAACAGTGAAATCTTTACCAGAACCCTTTAAAGGTTTATATACCGAATGGGTTGATGTTTCTCCAAAAATAATAGATTTGGAAAATAATATTACTTTTCTATGAGGAAATTTCTAATATGTATTTCTTCATTGAATTCTCTATTCCATGGATTATGAAATGGACAGTTGAAGTGGGTTATACCCGCAAAATATGCCTTGCTTAAACGGGATTTTTTATACAAAATTCGGAAAAAATTATTACAAAAATCAAAAGATGGAACTATTCCAGGACAGGATTTAATAAATCAAATTAAAACAACCATTGCACAATATAAGGACTCCCTCAGCTCAAGGACAAAGGAAGTACCCAGTGCATTTGAGCAAATTGCTCGAAAAATCCAATTGAAAAAAGGACTAATTCCACCAGAACAGCTCATAGCCCAATACATGGAGGAATTTAAGTCTAATATAATGCAGCATCTTAATATGGAAGCTATTTGAGACACATCAATGGCGTCTGTCGGTCATACCACTGATAATGAAGAAGAAGATGAAGAAGACTATAATAATCAGGTCTTAGCAGGAGAATCTCAGAGTCCGGCTAATACAGAGGACTATGAAAAATTTGCAGCCCAATTCCTTGGCCAAGAGGAAGCATCTTCCAGCTCAGCAAAAGACAAGGGCAAGTCACAGATGAAGTGATTGGTGGGGCCCGCCACTAGGCGGCTACTTTCATAAAGTAGGAATCTGCTTTTATAAAAGCAGCTTTAATAATTAAAGTTGTAATTATTAGGATTTGCTTTTACTTTCGGCTACTTTTTGGCCGACTTTGCTTTTTCTTTACTTTTACTTTTTATCTGGCCATCATGTTGTCGGCCAATTGCTTTTTAATTTTGTTGTTTTGTACTTCTGATCCGTTATATAAGGATCGAACTTCTCAGTTGAGAGGCAAGTCTTGGATCCCCCAAGCACAAGCTCTCTACTACTCCCCTCTGTAAAAATCTTTCTCTAATAAATAAAGTTTGTTCATACAAATCTCCTTCTATTGAGCACAACCTTCATATTTAAGGTATAATTTTTATTTTTCTTTTTATTTCTTTTATTTTATATTTCAATTCATGTTTAGTCTCTGTCACGCCCCAAAACCCACCCTAGACGTGACCGGCATCCGACGTCACGAACAACATCGGAAGAACCTAAACAACACAATAATGATACTTGAACCCGCCAGGTTCAACATTCGCCTCCAACAATTTATAAATTAAATGCAACACATCATGAACACATGAATTAAATCAACGGAAGTCTTTATAAGTCATAGTCATAAACGTGGCAAACACCCATTAAGTCGTACGAGACTTTGACAATCTACCCACAATTCTGACAACTATCTATGGAGCTTCTAAGAGACATAAAAATCGTCAAACTTCGGGACGCAGCCGGAAATCGAGAATAATAAACGAAACAGAAGTGTCCCACGAACAAGAATGTGGGATCACCAAATCCACAGTGTGAGCAAGTCCTCTTAAGCGTCGAAAGTATCACGAACTTTCTTCTTCGTTACCTAACATACCATCAAAAACAACAATGGTATGCCCGAGTACTTTCGTACTCGGTGAGTGCCTCGGGGACAACAAGTGTTATGAAAATAAAATATAATAATATATAAAGAAATCGTTCGAAAAGATAGCATAAAAACGATCATTCCACTTTGTGATTCTCAATATCATTTATTAAACAAGTTTACAAATCCATTAATCAATATATAAACAAGTATTCAACATATGTATCTCCATAAGAATTATCAAAACCGATTATGAAGTCTTTTGTTAAGTTAGAACTTTTAATTATGCCTTTCGAGTGATCATGATTGTCAACAACGAGTTCCATGAGAGATTACGAATATTACACATGCCAACACGGGCCCAAGAATCAATCTATCGCGCATAGCGCACCACACATGAACATATATCATTTGTTCTCAATATCATTTGTTTAACGAGTTTATCAAGTCATTTCAAAATCCCGATTGCAATTATGCTTAGTTCGATAATAAGGATGGATATCATAACCGCCCGTATAAGACCAACTCAATATCAACAACACTACGTAATACACCGGAATATGAATTCACGGTGGCTACTCTTCCTCCCGAATAGCAAGGCACACTGCGCAATACACCGGAGTATGGATTCACGGTGGCTACTCTTCCTCCCGAATAGCAAGGCCATTAATGCACTCCAGGTAGCGAACCCGAAGTGGCCACTCTTCCTCCCGAATGGCAAGGCAATTAATACACTAGGATCCATAGTGGCTACTCTTCCTCCCGAATAGCAAGGCAAACTCACCGGAATATAAAAACCTCGGTGACCACTCATCCTCCCGAATGGCTAGGCATAAACATAACAATAAAGTCCATGGCATAGAAGCCGATTCACCAATTGTCTCAAAGCAGTCATACCGTCAATAACATTAAAGTTCATTACGCATATCGATCAACGAAAGACATATCAACTTAACTCTTTACCATTTACCATGCCAAGCATTTCACTTACGAATCCAATATCACCACAAACCACTCACAGGAAACAAGATACAAAGCAAGCCACTCATAGGCAAACTAATCAATCAATTGATACTCCGGGTTAGAAAACCACGGAGGCTAATCGTCCTCTGGACTAGCACAAAGAATAGATACTCCGGTCTAGGAAGATACGGAGGCTAATCGTCTTACGGACGAGCACGACTTGCCCATACAGGCCCAAACACAAATAAAATACAATTCATTTCATATTACCAAATTATCAATCATGGCTTAGAGCCGAATATCATTTCTCAAGTCATTATCTCAAATAGAGGCATTTCAAGTTACAACCGATTGAGAATTTTATTCAAATATCTTATTCAATTTCAAGTTTAAGAAACCTATTTAACAACAAAACAAGTTGAAGGTTCAACCTTTAAAAGATTAAGTTCAATCATCCAATAATGGAAAAAAATGAGTTTCACAAAGTGGTATAGTTCGTGTAAGGTTCGATGCGGGCTTGACCCTACACACGCATGACCTTGTCTAAAATAAATCATCTTTGTAGTCAAATTATCGTTACGGACCATTATGCCATTTTAAAAGGATAAGTCATTCCAACCAATGTTTGAAAATGTATAACTTATTTACGAAGGATTTCCATGTCTTAAATCATCAATGAGAATATCATTACCAACCCTTAACCATCATTATTAAACATATCTCATAGAGGAAAACATTCATAACATCACATACATATATAGGGTTTGTTACAATCTAGGTTTAATGTGGGTTTGTCCCCTCACACACATCAACCACCATTTAGACATAAATTAGAGTTCAAGAAACATGAAAATATTGCTTTTTCTTTCATTCATTTAAAGAATCTTGAATAATATTTATGCTTCCAAATTCAAGATAACAACTTATCAACATCGTCAACAACAATATCAATAATTATTTCATATCAATATCCAACTAATCATATCCATTAAATCATACCAAAACAGCCACGAATTTTATCACAAAACAGCCCCAAAACAGCCACGAATTTTATCACCAAAACAACCACGAAATTTATCACAAAACAGCCACGAAATTTATTACCAAAACAGCCACAAATTTTATCACAAAACAGCTCCAAAACAGCCACGAATTTTATCACAAAACAGCTCCAAAACAGCCACGAATTTTATCACAAAACAGCCCCAAAACAGCCACGAATTTTATCACAAAACAGCCCCAAAATATCATCACAAAACAGCCCGGTATACACCTTGTATACAATATCTTCATACACCTTATTCTCCCAATTTCAAGAACAACAACTTACCAACAACATCCACAATTATTTTATATCAATATCCAACCAATACTATCCATTTAATCATACCAAAACAGTCCACAAATCATTTGATATCCAAAAATTATAACCGAACTTTCAATGCCATTTTCTCTATTCTAACTCGTCAAATCTATCAATGATAAGGATAAAAACATCATTAAAATCTTAGACATACCTTATATGGGCAGATACCACGAAAACAACATCCCCCAAGTTCAATTTTTAGCTTAGAATAACGGCAACAACTTGTTCTACACTTTACCCTTCACGAGCCTCGGGATTCGGGGCCTTGAACTTGATCTATTCTCCACTTTCTCTCTCTAAATCTCCTCTCTCTCTCTCTCTAAAATTCTGAATGTTTGGTAGGGGAAATGTGGCTGCTAGGGCTGAACATTTCCCTTAAATACCAAGGGAAATGGGCCTGACCCGGTTTTGAATTGGGTTGGGCCAACAGCTTGACCTTTTTGTCTTAAAACGTTCATATCTCTTTATCCCGATGTCACGTGGAGGCCCACGACCTATGGTTGGAAAGGTATTTCAATTATCTACAACTTTCATCAAGGAAGGTTTTCAAAATTCTTAATAGATTTTCGTGAAAATCGCCCAGAAGACAGACCTATCAAAACTTAGGCGAAATTTAAGAGCCCTTAAGAACTTCGATTGTTGGTTTGACTTCAAAACGACCATTTTCCACCCGAATTCATCAAGAATGGATTCATATAGATAAAATATCTTCTTAACACTAGATATTTACATACTCACACTTAGTTCAAGTTTACGGGGTGTTACAGTCTCATAGGCTAAATACTCCGTTGAATTACGTCACACTAGACTACTGAGATCATGGTAATAATGCTTTAATGCATCATGATCATGTCAAACCATGATGACCAAGGTTAGGTGAGATTGACCCAGGCGGACTGTTTAGAACCAGACGGTGGTCCTGTTTTCCGCCCGTCTAGCCGAAGGGATGGCATTTAAGGGCATGTTTTGGGCATTGTTCTGGGAAGAACACCCCAACGCCAGGGTCAATAGCCTAGTAAAGCAACTTGCTACCTAGATGGCATCATGTTAAGACACGATCCTGCATATATATATATATATATATATATATATATACATATGTATACATATACATATATATACATATATGTATATATATGTATATGTATATATATATATATATATATATATATATATGTATGTATGTATATATATATATATATGTATGTATGTATATATATATATATGTATGTATGTATGTATGTATATATATATATATATATGTATGTATGTATGTATGTATGTATATTACTACACCGAGCCGCGCTATAGTCGGACGGGTACGCCACCTATTGTGCAATCACTGATCAGTTGGTATTACACACCGAGCCTCGAAAGGGCCGGGTACGTTACATACCGAGTCCCGAAAGGGCCGGGTACGTTATACACCGAGTCCTGAAAAGGACGGGTACATTATGATGATGATATTATATATATATGTATGTAAGAAAAAGTTTTTTTTTAAGGCGAGCATGCGCATGACATCCACCTGATGAGGCATCCAGATGTACAGGTTATCTCTCTTATTCCATGTTACCTTCCATATCTATATTATGTTGTTATTCATGCCTTACATACTCAGTACATTTTTCATACTGACGTCCCTTCTTGTAGACGCTGCGCTCATGCCCACAGGTAGGCAGGGAGACGGATCAGACCCGTAGGTGTTCTATCAGCGAATTCTCAGGAGCACTCCACTTACTTCGGAGCTGTAGTCTATTTGGTATTGTCCTTATGATCATTTGTATTCTATGTAGAGGCTCGTAGACGTGTGTGTACAGTTAGATGTTTTATAGCTCCACCGGTTCATATTATTGTATAATATTGGTGGCTTTTTCGGGCTTATTTTGAGCTCTTGATAATTTATTGTTAGCCTTCCCGGCTTTATGATATACGTTATGTTGTGGCGACCTTGTCGATCCGCATATGTAAATATGTGCTGAATGAGCGGATATTCCTATTTTGGGCCTTTTCTGCGTGCAGGTGTTCTTTGAGTTATGGTTTATAATATTCAAAGTAACGGATAAGTCAGGAGGTTCCCGGCCTATGGGTCGGAGCCCGTCATACTCCTGGTAGGGGTGTGACAGTTTCTTGGGTTTTTCAATTTTTTTTTTTAATTGTAGTTTAATGAAAAGCACCTTACAACAATATTTGCTTAATTTTTAAATACGAAGTAAATATCACACTTGATTGTCATATCTCCCATTGGAGAGTTGGAGCCTTTGGAGGGTTTCATTGTTTATCCAATTAGAAGAAGTAGATTCAATTTCTTTGGTAGATGTATTTCATTTTTTTTTTGCGTGGATTGCCCTTCAAAGGCGCTGGTCTATAATTTTTGTCCTGTAAATTGCTGGTCTTTAATTTTTGTCTTTCGCTTAAAAAAGTGGATGAAAATATCCCGAGGTTCTGGGTTCGAACCCCCGCTCAGCATAAAAAAGAATTTCGCAAGGCAAGGCTTTCGCAAAACCTCTGCCTTAAGGCCTAACATTTGCCCAAAATTAGGCCTATTCGGGCAAAAGTTAGGCCTTAAGGCAGAGGTTTGCCTTAAGGCCTAATTTTGGGCAAAAGTTTGCCTTAAGGCCTAATTTTTGCCTGAATAGGCCTAATTTTGGGCAAATGTTTGCCTTAAGACAAACCTTCGCCATAAGGCCTAATTTTTTCCCGAGTAGGCTAATTTTGCTATGAAACTCTGCCTTCCGATTTTTTTTCTGAACCGGGGTTCGAACTCAGAACCTTGGAGTATTAGGCGAAGGGCAAAAAGTAAAGACTAGCCCCGAATAAGGTAATCATGCAAATTTCCCGATCTATATTGATTTAGTTTCTGATTGGGCCTTTTATGAATTAGTTATAGGAAAACTAACCCAAATACCCCTAAAATACAACATAATTACCCGCCTAACCCAAATACCCCTAAAAATACAAAATAATTAACCGCCCTATGCCCTCCTAAACTAATTACCCGACGTACCCCCTCGCCCAAAAACTAAAAATACCCCCTAAACCCTTCCTCTATAATATCATTGTATATTTATATATCATGATGGTATCATGGAGGACTAAGAAATAGGTCCATATTTCTTATATTTATATACCATGATGGTAATAGTCTGAGGGAGTGTCTCATTGAAAAGCTGACAGTCCTCTATGATACCATTACAATATATGTATATAAGATATATATATATATATATATATGATCATCCATAATACCATCTCAGTATATTTGAAATAATTTAAATATTAAATATATATATATATATATATATGTCACACCCATATATAATTAGGAGTATGACATATTGGGGATTCCTATTTTTGTTTTATTTTAAGGAGTCGCCACCTAATTGATTTTAAGGTGAATTAGGGCACCTAATTATTAATATATATATATATATATACTAACCTCCGTTAATAGTATGCATATTAACCAAAGTGTGATTCTAGGTAAGGGTTCTATATTATCCTAAAGGGAAGGGGTTAGGCATCCTTTAGGATCCGTTAACTTACGGTTATCCGGCCAAACTTAGGTTAATTAATTAAAGCTAAAATGACTTACAAATATTGCTAAAGTTTGAAGAAAAAATGTAATAAGGTTGTTAAAAAATAGGATTTACAAAAATAATAAGTTGCATGAAAGATGTCTTTAAATACTATTTAAAGTAAGATTTATAAATACTGTTAAGATTTTAAATGAGAATATATAATAATGCTATAAAAATGATATTTTTGAAATATAATAATTTGTATATAAGCATAAAATGCCGGTTTGTGAAATATTTAAAACAACTAAAAATGATGAGATATTAATTGATTTTGCGATTTGAGAATATATCAAAATAGCTAATGTGAGTTTTCTTTATCCCTTTTATCATTCCTTATTAAATATACTTAGCTAAAAATATGTGTGATTAATTCAATCTTGAAGAGTTATTTATAAAATATACTAGAGTTTATATTTGCATATTAGTGACGTTTGAAATTTTAAAGTAGTAAGGATAAGTCATGATTCCTTAGCTCAACATATGTAGTCATGCTCTTTTGAAAATCAATTAATCTAATGAAGATAAATACTATAAGTATTATAAATAATTTTAACGTAAAATGGAAGAGAGTGAAGCTTATAGCATTAATTATCAGTTTAACTACCCACTACTGAACTAAACCCCATTAGTTTGCTAAGGTTCATCTAAATTAAGAAAATAAAAGCAAGATAAGGGGTTAATGGCATAATACAAGTTAAATGCACAAAATAAAATAAAAGGGGAATAAGTATCGAATGGGCCAGCCCACTTGGGGATTTTTTGGACCTATTTTGTTGGATTGAAATTTTTTTCTATTCTTGTCTATTGGGCCTTGGGATCAATAGGAAATTAAATGAATTGGTCCATTTGACCGGTTTTGTTTTCTATTGGGCTTAGCCCGAAATTCCTTTTATTTTGTTGTGGATGGGTTGACACGGAGAGAGATTCGTTGGGCTTTAGCCCAACGTTGAATGCGGAAGAAGACGAGTCCCTCGGACTCGTATGCAATGGTCATGCATAACAATGAGAGGAAAGGATTAGTATATAATCATGGAATAAGACTAAACATATAAATGTAAACTTAAAACAGATCGGTAGATTATATATTGTGTATAATTTAAATATATCTCATGCATACATAATATATATATAAGCATATACCCTTCAAACTTGGAAAAGAAAAGGAATAACATAAATATACATAGAGGCACAAGGACGGCAACACGAAAACTTATAACAAAGTTGACGACAATCCCCCTTTACTCAAAGTTTAATGGCATGGTTTAACACAATGAAAATGTACATTGTTTAGAGACTATAGACTTCCAAGAAGTGGGCTTTACACATATACGGAGGACCTCACATAAATATTTCTTGACAATCTTATTGTACAATCAAGGCTTAGTTAAAATGCATTTGCAATAGGTAAATTTAATAAACTCCACTAGGACAAAAAACCTGTTAACAAATTGACAACATGGTAACATGTTAAAACAAACTAGCACAAAGGTATCCATTGTGAAAGAAGACACACAATTTGATATTCACCATATTAGACATATTTTAGAGTTCCATTAGATAGGTGACCAGAAAAACCATAGCTAAAAATATTAAGTTAGGGCACACATAAACCACATAAGTAGGTAGCTATTCGTAGTTAGATACCAAACAGAAGCATCCTTTGATCCTTATCAAACTAATTTTTTGACTCATGGTTGAATACTGAAAAAGACAACTACCATCAACATAAAATGACAAATTAATGTAACGAAAAACTTTAAACCACCTAGAAGCAAGTGACTCAACATGGGAGAGAAAGAAAAGAAAGATTATAGTTTAGCATATCATATGTCACTACCACTTGATAAAGAAATTTTTTTTTAAAACCCAAAGAGAGATATAACACATTTCGTCAAAGATGAAATCGAGGTCGGAAGTAAACAAGCCTTTAATTCTAGTCTTTTCAAATATATACGACATTTAATCTTTTTAGGTTCATGAAGTTCACAACACACATGATTAATAAGCAAGTCATCCTATTCCTCACCACAAAGTTAGCCAAATCTTGAAGAGATTCATATTTCTTTGATTAGATCATATCCAACCATATTCAAACAGCTAAACCCAAAACTTGAAATTAGGCAAACTAAGCGAATCATGGGCAAGTTTAAATTGAAACAAAACATGTCAAGAGTGTGGGATTATTTAAACACAAGACAAGTTTTAAATCTATACAACATCACATAATTAAAACAATTTGATTATATTGGAAAGTGACACAATGCTAATCGATGATTGAGTCAATTTTTAAGCTAAACATGATGGAGGACATGTTAATATCAAATATGCTAAACACAAGTTGGGCATGATACATGTCTAGGTGCAACTAATGATTTCAAGATACACAAATCTAATGAACTAACATGTACGACAACATGATTTAAATAGCATATGCTATATTGGACTTATTATTCATTGACAACCTGATTTAAATAGCCCACTTCTTATCATATAGCAACATTAACAAAGCAACAAATAAAGCATGCTACGGTCATACCAAACATGTGCTAGGATCGGTAAGTAATTATTCCCAAACAAAGAACTAAACATACATGTATCACCAAGATCGCCAAAAACACTCAAGTATGTTTCAAAAGACATCTTTAGACAATATCTAATCCCCTTAAGACAATATGAACTACTAAGAAATATCAAACTGATGCATGTTCATAGCTTCAAACAACATATCAATTTTACCTTATGCTAATTTTAAATCATTATTTATCTCATCCACAAACCATCAATCTAATATATACACCTTTGGATATGCTTTCTCCTTATTGCAATTTCAACCCTCCTTATTACTATATCATTACTGAATTGCATTAACGATCTTGTGTGATAATAAGAAGCAAACAGGAATCAATCCCAGACTTAGCTATTAGCCATGCCTGACTTAACAACAAACACTTAAGCAAGATCAAATATCCTACTAACTAATTGTCCAGATTTATAGAAATGATATGCAACTTAAACCAACTAACACGATTAACTCTTGCCTTTGAATTAACTGAAATCAATCTATCACACATAACATACGTAACTACGTAAGCTAAAAACATAAACTCGATACTTAAATCATCACGGAAGGATGATGAGGTCCGAATCAATAACAACGTACGAAAGGCTTATCAAGCTAATCTAATTAATCAGCCTATTTTAAAACTAACAACGGTTAAGAAAGCATAGATTAAGCAGAAAGTAAAGGGAAAGGAATTACCTTCTTCGGGTGCGGCGAAGTGAGGCTTCGAGTCTCCGATCTACACTCGAACTTATTCGAAAAAAGCTTGTGTTCCTCGGATTCAATGCAATACCAATGTGGGGCGAAATAAAATTTAAGGATTTTTTGATTTAGTATGATAACTCAATGTTGAGAATATTGCGAAAAACTTATATTTTCTAGGGGATTTTTTGTGTTCCGGCTATTCGTTCCAAGGGATTTCTCGTTCAAAAATCTCGTCCCTTAACACGTTTCCACTCCCAACTATTTATAGGTTTTTTTTTTTGTGTAGAAGAAAGAGAGGAGCGGGGGGACAAGATGAAGGTGGGGAACAGAGGGAAGTGGGAACGGCGTGGTGGGGCGAAGGAGATGATGATGAAGAAGAGAAAGAAGGGAGTGGGGAGAGTGGGGTGCGGCGGTGAGTGGAGGAGCGGGGGGAGCGGATGAGAGAGAAAGAGAGGAGAGAGAGAGAGAGGTAGGTTTTCAAGAAAATAAACGGGCCGGGTCGGGTGAATTTCGGGTAGTGGGCTGGGTATTGGGTCAAAATAATGGGCTGGTGGTCTGAAGATGTTGGCTGGGCGGATGAAAATAATGGGTTAACTGATTTGGGCTGGTTGTTTTAAAATATTGAGATGGATGGAAGAAGTAGTTTGGCTTCTAAATTTACATAAGAGACCCTTTTAAATTAATCAAATACGAGTGTGCTAAAATATCCCCTAATATAAAGTATGTATTTATTAGTATTTAGATGAAAATAAAATGAATTGTAATAGCCGTGCGATAATATATTTGAAATTCAACAGTAAGTAAATGTTATTATTAAATTACGCGAAGATAAATGCGATGCGTGTGCATAAGCTGGTAAAATACCGAAATGATAAAAATTGTGAATTATAATAATAATAATAATAATAATAATAATAATAATAATAATAATAATAATAATAATAATAATAATAATAGTAACTGTAATAGATTAATGAAACGCCGATATTGATAAGAGGCTAATAATTATAGTAAAAAATATAAATATTTTTTTAATTTGTCAAAAATATTAGAAGCGTAAATAGGTATTTCGGAGGAGAGGCGGGACAAAATTGGGTGTCAACAACTTGTCCCTCTTTGCCCGGTAATGATGAAAAGAATTTTCGGGCAAAGACGTTGACTCGGTAGCCTATTTTGTCCCGGCTAAAGGAAATTTGAGAGGATTATGGCCGAACTCCGGTCTCCGAGTTGCCTACATATCTCGGGCTGCACGAGAATCAGGCCGAGTGTAGTTCTGGGATAACTACGACACCTGACGAATTCCGATTGGCGCGAATCTTTGCAAAATATCGTCCTAGTGTCGAATTATGATGACACTGGGTATGATGATAGAACTTGAGAATGCTGACAATTGAATTGCTGGAATGCAAGAGGAATATTTGGGGTTGGAGACGAGTGTTCGAGGTAGATCCTTGACCCTTGTCGGGAAGTCTGATTATCCTTCCCAACCAAATTGCCCCAGTTCGCTGCCGAAGAAATAGTTCCACGAGTTGATGTGTGACGCCAACTTTAATATTGTCAAAAAGCCACAAGCTAAAGACAATTGTTAGCAATAAAGAAATATATGTGTAAATAAGACAGGGTTGGAGAAGTTTACTCTTGTAACCCCTGTTTCGAAAGTTGAATTCACAACATACTTTGGAGATGAATTAACTTTATGGCTTCCACTTGAAGAAGAATTAAGTCGACATTGATATCCACTTTAACGAAATCTAAATCCACATCCACGTTTATTTTAAGGAAATCTAAAAATCTAAATCCACATCCACTTCCATGGTACAAAAATATAAATTCACGTCCACTTCCACGGTACAAAATGTAAATCCACATCCGCTTCCACGGTACAAAATGTAAATCCACCTCCGCTTTCACGGTGCAAAAATATAAATCCACATCCACTTCCACGGTACAGAAATATAAATCCATATCCACTTCCACAGTACAAAAATATAAATCCACATCCACTTCCACGGTACAAAAATATAAATCCACATCCACTGTACAAAAATACAAATCCACATCCACTTCCACTGTACAAAAATATAAATCCACATCCATTTCCACTGTACAAAAATATAAATCCACATCCACTGTACAAAAATATAAATCCACATCCACTTCCACGGTGTAAAAAATATAAATCCACATCCACTTCCACGATACAAAAATATAAATCCACATCCACTTCCACGGTACAAAATGTAAATCCACATCCACTTCCACGGTGTAAAAAAAAAAAATTAAATCCACATCCACTTCCACGGTACAAAAATATAAATCCACATCCAATGTACAAAAAATATAAATCCACATCCCACGTCCACAATATCCACAAAATATAAATCCACATCCACTTCCAAATTTTATAATGTAAAAATATAAATCCACATCCACTTCCACAGTACAAAAATATAAATCCACATCCACTTCCACGGTACAAAATGTAAATCCACATCCACTTCCACAAATTTTGTAATGCAAAAAAGATAAATCCACGTCCACGTCCACGTCCACAATGTTTATAATGTAAAAAGATAAATCCACTTCTACGTCCACAATATCCACAATGCAGAAAATAAATCCACGTCCACTTCCACAAATTTTATAATGTAAAAATATAAATCCACATCCACGTCCACATCCACATCCACGAAGTCATTCGTGTGAAAAATGATAAATCCACGTCTACTTTCACAAAATTTATAATGCAAGATAAATCCACGTCCACGTCCACGTCCACAATGTTCATAATGTAAAAGATAAATCCACTTCCACGTCCACAATATCCACAATGCAGAAAATAAATCCACGTCCACTTCCACAAATTTTATAATGTAAAAATATAAATCCACTTCCACGTCCACATCCACGGTAAAAAATATAAATCCACATCCACTTCTACAAATTTTATAATGTAGAACTTCATGTCCATGTCCACAAGATTCATAGCATGGAAATTTAAATCCACATCCACTTTCACAAATTGTATAATGCGAGAAAGATAAACCCACGTCCACGTCCACGTCCACAACATTTATAATGTAAAAAGATAAATCCACTTCGACGTCCACAATATCCACAATGTTTATAATTGAGATATAAATCCATGTCCGCTCTCACAATTTGTAATGTAGAAATGTATATCCACGTTTCTGTCCACATCCACAAAACTATTCGTGAAGAGATATAATTCCACATCCAAATTCACATCCTGTTGTGACGTAAGTTAAATCTACAATTGTCCCCACGATTTAACATATGATGCAAGATTTCGATCCTGTCATCTCATTAAATACCACATTCTAAAAAAAGAACTTGTTAGCGACTTGAAATAAATAAATATGTATGAAGTGATGATAAAGTTAAGGAATTTAAACCGATAATCAGGTGACCATGTTCGTATCCACTTCGAAGAAGGTTAAATCCACGATTATGCGTCCTTGATCCATCGATAAATGCCACGAGCTAAAACAACTGTTAGTGGTAAGAATATGTAAATAGCTGGGTTTGAAAGAATTACGCTTACAACCCTTGGTTGAGAAGATAAATTCATGTCCACTGTTGCGATCAAAATTTCATGAAGAATGGAACAACATCCACCGTTTAGCGCAAGCTAAATTTACATCCACATTGAAGAATATTTGCCTTTTGCAGAAAGCTAACTCTTTGTTCACGTCCATAATTAAAATTTGAAGAAGAGTCAAATATGCGCCACATCTATGTTAATTGAAACCTGTCTCATCAAAGAAAAATTGTGAGTTTAAATAAAATTGGTTGACTTGTGCTTGTTGGGGAACTTGGTCCTTGAATTGATTCTTGTCTCGGTCGCGTCCACGTTCTTCGAGGCTTCACCACATATTTTGCTTTGCCGAGGAGTTTCAGTTATAAGTAATAAAAGTGTATTTTGAAAGTAAGAGTAACGAGACTTGGATGACTTCGAAGAGAAATACTTAGTGGCTCTAAAAATGATTGTGAAGACTCGAATTCGAACTTATCAACATTTTAGAAAGACATGGATGAACTTTATTTAAAGTTGTTGAACATTTAAGACCACTTTTGTGCTATTTCTACGAAAATTGCCTCAGTTTCCAGTCCTGGAGGCGCACAGTTCTAAACAATTGAAAAGTGAGAAAGTTGTAATGAAAATTTTTGAAAGCGACTTGACCGATTTCAAAAATTTGTCCCAGTTTCAAGACATTAGGACACATGAATTTAAACGATGGGAAGACCAAAAATTTATACAAAAACCCTTATGTATCTTATAGGGACTAAAACGGTTGGACAAACCAAAGATTTTGAAATTTTAAAATAGAAGGGCCGAACCCGCCTTGGGTTGCCTACGTATCCCAAAGGAATCAGGCCAGGCGTAGTTCGTGAATAAGAACTTTTGAGGTTTTTTTTTTTTTTTTTTTTTTTTTTTTTTAATAAAAAGAGGAGGGCCTAACCCGATATGGGTTGCCTACGTATCCACAAGGAAATCAGGCCACACGTAGTTCAAATCCTACAAAACAAAGACACGAAAATTTTGAAAAGAGTGACCGAACCCGATATGGGCTGCCTACGTATCCAAAAGGAAGTCAGGTCAAACGTAGTTCATCACAACAAATGACAAAATCTTAATTTAGAAAGGCCGTTACAAAACATAGAGGCGACACGACAAAAACAAAAAGGTTCCAAATTATGCCTCCGGCCTATTACAAAAGAAAATTTAAACTTAAACTACTGAAACTCCCGGCGAACCGGGGCTGAGATGCAAATCCAATTCTTCAACTCAGGTCCTGGTTCGGCAGCCCCGTAAGGTCGGTGTTTCGGTAATGTCTTCAATTACCACGGAGTATGATCATCTTCATCTTCCACGAACAAATTCTTGATCCCTTCCACAATATCATCATAGGCAACTTCAACAGCCGAATCTGAAGTTTTGGAGATGGCAAGTTTTGAGAAAGTTTGATCAATATCAGGAATGGGTTTCGGCAAGAAAATCTCCTTTCCTTTATTCTTTCGTGCTTTCTTCACTTCTTCCTCAGTTGGTTCATATCCCAAACCAAATGTAAACTGTTGTGCAGGGAGGACTACAGGCTCAACCCGCCCATTTAATGTCTTCCCTAACCCAAATCCAGGTTGGTACCCATTTTTCAGCATTTCCTTTGCAACCATGATTGCGGCGCATGACATTTTCGATTCTTGAATTTGACTCTCGTCACCCACTCTAGTAACATTCACAACTTCCCAAGCATGGTAAGTTGTTCCATCAAACCCTCCTGTTGCCTCAATGAATGGGATAGATTGCTCTCGATAGATGGACGTGTCACATTCTCCTTGTATGCATATTTGTTGTTGATTCCACTCAAATTTGACAGTCTGATGCAAAGTAGATGGCACAGCTCCAGCCAAATGGATCCACGGTCTTCCTAGCAACATGTTGTATGTCGTGGAGATATCAAGTACTTGAAAATTCATAATGAACTCAACAGGTCCAATCAGCACGTTTAACTCTATTTCTCCAATAGGACGCCTTTGAGCCCCATCAAATGCTCGAATATTCATATCACTTGTCTTAAGCTCGCTAGTATTATATCCGATCTTCTTCAGACTCGCTAGCGGGCAAATGTTAAGTCCAGAGCCTCCATCAATCAACACTTTAGACACAAACATGTTACGACACTTAACGCTTATATGGAGTGCTTTGTTGTGACTACATCCCTCGGTGGCGATTCTCATTATCGAAGCTGATTCGATGACTGTCAAGCACGCGCTCAATCATTCCAGCTAATGTCTCACTAGTTGTTTCAGTCGGAACGCATGCTTCACTCAAAATCTTCAAGAGTGCATTTCTGTGTACATCCGAACTCAAAAGCAAAGAAAGGATAGGAATCTGGGCATTGGTCTTTTTCAACTGATCCACAACTGAGTATTCACTGGCCTTAATCTTCCTAAAAATTCTTCGGCCTCGGCTTCGTCACAGCCCTTTTTGGAGCATATCACTTTCTTTGGTTTGCCTCAACCTAGCTAGCTCTTGGGGTATAACACCTTCCGGACCTTGTCATTCCTGACGTCTTAATCTTGTCAGTGATCGTTTCTTTCCCTCGACATTCCATCACAGCTTGTTGATAATTCCATGGTACGGCTTTGGTATCGAGTACTGGCAACTGATTTGGCGCTTGAGCTATCTCCACAGGTGTTGATGAAGCTCCTAATATCTCGACAGGCACACAACCTCTTACCACTATAGCCGGAGAAGCAACGGCTATAAGATCGTGATCTTCCACGCTATTCACAGGCACTATAAATTTGACCGGATCGTCATCATTTTCATTTGTTCCGATCATATTTATCGAGGCCTCATCATGTGTCGGGAGTGGGTTGTTATCAACATTTGGTGTCGGCTGTTTGACCATGATCTGTTTTGCTTCAATAAGATCTTCAACCTTATGTTTCAATGCGTAACAACGATCAGTAGCATGGCCTTTTACCCCCGAATGATATGCACACGTTTTAGTGGGATCAAAACTTCTGGGCAGTGGATCTGGAATTCTACCTTCCACAGGATATAATAAGCCTGAAGCTTGCAGTCTTTCAAAAACAACGCTTAACGGCTCCCCTAGCGGTGTAAAATTACGGAAAGGTCTATTTGGGCGAGGTGCGGATGCATTGTTTGGATGATGAGATTGTGATGGTGGAGCTTGGTATGTTGGCGGTCGCGGAGGTCGGTATGTTGGTTGTGTGTGGTAGACGGGATAGGAAATTTGTGGTGATTGAGGTTGGTAAGATAACAAAGCTTGGTTGTATGGCTGTGATGAATATTGAAAATATTGTGGGTGGAGAGCGTTAGACTGGTATCGTGGAGGTTGTTGATGGTGGTATGAGGTGTTTCCTAGAGCCATTACCGCTGTCGCTTCTTTTTCTTTTTTCTTTCCATTTCCGAGAGCGCCAGTTTGTATGGCCTTACTAGTAGACTGCAATGCTGCTAGACTTGTTATTCTCCCTGTCTTAATGCCATCTTCGATCATGTCCCCAGCTTTGATCACTTCTGCAAAAGCTTTTCCACCCATTGTCACCAAACGTTCATAATACTCTGGCTCTAGCGCCTGAATGAAGAAAGTGACCATTTCTGCTTCCTCCATCGGAGGGTGTACCCTGGATGCTTCTTCCCTCCACCGTATAGCATATTCTCGGAATGATTCAACTGACTTCTTCTTTAATTTTGTAATTGAAATTCTGTCAGGAGCGATCTCAACATGAAACTTGTAATGATCCACAAAAGCATTTGCCAAGTCATCCCAAGTACGCCATTTGGTTGTATCTTGCTTGGAATACCATTCCAAAGCTTTCCCACTTAAACTTTGATTAAATAGTTTGACTCTTATCCCTTCATTTTTCCCTACGCCAATCAACTTTTCGCAATAGACTTTCAAATGGAAGAAAGGATTTCCCGACCCATCAAACTTCTCAAATTTTGGAATCTTGTAACCTGGTGGCAATTCTACCTCAGGAAATGCACACAATTCTTCATATCTCACGCTTTGGTTACTACCGAGTCCACGCAAACTTCTCATAGCCTCCTCCAAACTTTTGAGCTTTCTATTTATCATTTCATCATTAATTTCTCTTGTCTCCTTTTCGACTTCGACATAATGATCAACATCTGCGTGACATAGTCCTTGGGTTTGTGTCAATGGCGGAGCTGTGGCATAAGTATATACCGGCGGAACTTGATGAGGTGCCGGCGGTATGTACTGAGTCTTTGAAGAAGTAGCTGTAAACAAGAGAGGAGCATTTTGAGTGACTAGGTGGGTGAGAGGTTCAGAAGTAGCTGGTTGAGAAGTGGTAAAATAGTTCACTTGGTTAAGTTCGTCTAAGTTTGGGAATGGAGGTGGCATAGGCAAAGTCTGACGAACCCCCTGAGATGGAGTCATATGTGGCGGAGTTTGAGAAAATGACCGATTTTGCAGTACCATGTGACTTAGTTCAGCTACTCGTTGCTCCAGACGAGCAATGACCTCCAAATGTGTTTCTGGTTCATTAGAGGATGTGGGATCACTTGTGATAGGTAAACTAAGAGATGGCTCAGATGAAGTGGTTGCATTGATCAAACTTTGCTCCATTTTAGAACGAGTCTTTTTGGTTAACCAGGTGATTAATGATGAGTCAGAGTCTGATTTCTTCGCTTTAGACCGTGTGAAATATGGATGCTCCGCCAGTTCCCCTTTAGCACAAGTCAACCTTTTGTTTTGAAAATAAGTTTAAAATAAATAAAAAAAGATAGAAAAGAAAAGAAAAAGAAAACGAGTTAGTATACGGCAAGGACATAATATTGCACATAAACACATTATTGCACATAATACATCGTGTTCTATAATGCAAGGGACCTCTTTATGCCAGAGGTAGGCCTAACGAATATTTGAAGGACAAATATGTCTTTTATGTATCATTCCATAACTCTTCCTAAAACTAATTTACAAGAAAATAAAAAATTTATTACATGCCAATTAATAATACAATTCAAAGTTAATCTAAGATATCTAATAATTCATCTCCACTAATTTTCTTTGGTTGTCTTCAAACCTCGGCATTAATTGGGTGCTCCACGACAACTCGCAACAAAAGCATTAGTTTTCCAGAAATATTTATCTATAGAGTACTAGGTCCACATATTCCTCACATTTGTCCTTCAAATAATGCACATACATAGTGAATAGTGTCACTTAGAGTCATAGACTCATTTGAACATTTGGTAAGGTTGACTAATGAACTTAATACACCAAGGGTATTAAGCTTCCTAGGCTTAAAATGATGCATGTCCTTACAAGGTTTTGGTTTCGCTCTACGCTAGGTTGACTAAGAATTGGTTTACTAGACGCAAGGTTCCCGAGCGGACTACTCGAGTGAGAAGGCTACGCGGTCACCGTATTCGGACACCCCGCGCATATGCCAACTCTCCTAAAATTTGGGATTTTTGAAAGAAATTTGCGGGTGCGCAAAACACACCTCGCGTGTACGTGTGATTGTGTGAATTTTCCGAAATGGAGAAATATGAACGGAATGACAATTTTATAAAGAAAGTGATACACATACATATATAGAAAATTTCACATAAGGAATAAAACAATAAAACACTTAAAGCATATAATCATTTAAAACAATAATAAAGCAAAAATAAAGCACACAAAAGCGACAAATTATTTATTAACCTAAGTCCGTTATGGTTAGAACCTAAGTGATCCCCAGCGGAGTCGCCAAGCTGTCACACCCCATTTTAACTGGGTTAAATTAGGAGTATGACGTATTGGTGATTCCTATTTATTTATTTTAAGGAGTCGCCACCTAATTGATTTTAAGGTGAATTAGGGCACCTAATTATTAACTTAAGGTAAAACTAACCTCCGTTAATAGTCCGTTTAACCAAAGGTGTGATTCTAGGTAAGGGTTCTATATTATCCTAAAGGGAAGGGGTTAGGCATCCTTTAGGATCCGTTAACTTACGGTTATCCGGCCAAACTTAGGTTAATTAATTAAAGCTAAAATGACTTACAAATATTGCTAAAGTTTGAAGAAAAAATGTAATAAGGTTGTTAAAAAATAGGATTTACAAAAATAATAAGTTGCATGAAAGATGTCTTTAAATACTATTTAAAGTAAGATTTATAAATACTGTTAAGATTTTAAATGAGAATATATAATAATGCTATAAAAATGAGATTTGTGAAATATAATAATTTGTATATAAGTTGTGTCAAAAAATGCAAGTAATGCTATTTGTGCAATATTTAAAACAACTCGAATGATGAGATATTAATTGATTTTGCGATTTGAGAATATATCAAAATAGCTAATGTGAGTTTTCTTTATCCCTTTTATCATTCCTTATTAAATATACTTAGCTAAAAATATGTGTGATTAATTCAATCTTGAAGAGTTATTTATAAAATATACTAGAGTTTATATTTGCATATTAGTGACGTTTGAAATTTTAAAGTAGTAAGGATAAGTCATGATTCCCTTAGCTCAAATATGTAGTCATGCTCTTTTGAAAATCAATTAATCTAATGAAGATAAATACTATAAGTATTATAAATAATTTTAACGTAAAATGGAAGAGAGTGAAGCTTATGGCATTAATTATCAGTTTAACTACCCATTACTAAACTAAACACTATTAGTTTGCTAAGGTTCATCTAAATTAAGAAAAATAAAGCAAAATAAAAGGTTAGTTGCATAATACAAGTTAAATGCACAAAATAAAATAAAAAGGGTAATAAGTATCGAATGGGCCATTTTCTTGGGGACTGCTGGACCTATTTGCTGTTGGATTCGGCTAAAACAATTTTATTTGCTCGTCTATTTGGGCCTTGGTCCAAAGAATAGGAAATTAAATGAATTGGTCCATTTTGACCGGTCACTGTAGATCTGCTGCCGCTATTGGGCTTAGCCCAGAAATTCCTTTTATTTTGTTGTGGATGGGTTGACACGGGGAGAGATTGCGTTGGGCTTTAGCCCATCGTTGAATGCGGAAGAAGACGAGTCCCTCGGACTCGTATGCAATGGTCATGCAAACAATGAGAGGAAAGGGATTAGTATATAATCAACGAATAAGACTAAACATATGTAATGTAAACTTAAAACATATATTATGTAGATTATATATTGTGTATGTTTTAAATATATCTCATGCATACATAAAATATATAAGCATATACCCTTCAAACTTGGACAGAAAAGGAATAACTGCACATAGAGGCACAAGGACTCTAGCCCATAACGACTTATACCAACCACCTTTGCACAGAATCACAATGAGAGGAAACAGGCATGTTTAGAGATCTATAGACTTCCTAGTGGGCTTTACACATATACGGAGGACCTCACATAAATATTTCTTGACAATCTTATTGTACAATCAAGGCTTAGTTAAAATGCATTTGCAATAGGTAAATTTAATAAACCTGTAGGACATAGATTCAGTGTTCAGCAAATTGACAACATGGTAACATTAAAACAAACTAGCACAACAGGTATCCATTGTGATGGCAGAGACACACAATTTGATATTCACCATATTAGACATATTTTAGAGTTCCATTAGATAGGTGACCAGAAAAACCATAGCTAAAAATATTAAGTTCAAACTAGATCGGCATAACATCACACAGCAACATAAGTAGGTAGCTATTCGTAGTTAGCTACCAAACGAGAGAGATAGCATCTTATTTGATCCTTATCAAACTAACAGTCACTCATGGCCGAATACTAAAAGATCGAGAAGCTACATACATGAATTTGACAAATTAATGTATGGTAAACGAATCCTTCAAACCACCTGAAGGATAGTGACTCAAACATGGGAGAGAAAGAAAAGAAGGATCAGATTATAGTTTAGCATATCATATGTCACTACAACTTGATAACTTTCAGTTTTTTTTAAAACCCAAATTATACAGAGATATAACACATTTGCACCAACCGGTCCAAGAGTCAGTAAACAAGCCTTTAATTCTAGTCTTTTCAAATATATAACACGCTTGTATTTATCTTTTTAGGTTCATGAAGTTCACCAACACACATGATTAATAAGCAAGTCATCCTATTCCTCACCACATAGTTAGCTAATATGATTCATATTTCTTTGATTAGATCATATCCAACCATATTCAAACTAGCTAAACCCAAAACTTGAAAGGTGCAAACTAAGCAAACATGGGAAAGTTTAAATTGAAACAAAACATGTCAAGAGTGTGGGATTATTTAAACACAAGACAAGCTAATCTTAAAACAAAGTCAAATTATATTGGAAAGTGACACAATGCTAATCCGATTGATTAAGTCATGTTTGAGCTAAACATGATGGAGGACATGTTAATATCAAATATGCTAGCTTTGAACCGGGCATGATACATGTCTAGGTGCAACTAATCTACGATTCAAGATACACAAATCTAATGAACTAACATGTCCAATCGACAACATGATTTAAATAGTTCCACATATGCTATATTGGACTTATTATTCATTGACAACTGATTTAAATAGCCCACTTCTTATCGGCTAGCAACATGCTCCAGCTAAAGCAACAAATAAAGCATGCTACGGACATACCAAACAAAGATGTGCAAGGATATAAGTGGATTATTCCCAAACAATTTGAACTAAACATACATGTATCACCAAGTCGCCAAACACTCAAGTATGTTTCAAAAGACATCTTTACAAACATCTAATCCCCCTTAAGACAATATGAAAAACTACCTAAGAGGCGAAATTTGATGCATGTTCATAGCTCCAAATCATATATCAATTTTACCTTATGCTAATTTTAAATCAGATTTATTTATCTCATCCACAAACCATCAATCTTATCATAGTACACACTGGATATGCTTTCTCCTTATTGCAATTTCAACCCTCCTTATTACTATATCATTACTGAATTGCATTAACGATCTTGTGTGATAATAAGAAACAAACAGGAATCAATCCCAGACTTAGCTATTAGCCATAAACCAACTTAACAACAAACACTTAAGCAAGATCAAATATCCTACTAACTAATTGTCCAGATTTATAGAAATGATATGCAACTTAAACCAACTAACACGATTAACTCTTGCCTTAAACCAACTAACACGATTAACTCTTGCCTTTGAATTAACTGAAATCAATCTATCACACATAACATACGTAACTACGTAAGCAGAGCCAAACTCGATACTTAAATCATCACAAACTTAAGATAATGAGGTCCGAATCAATAACAACGTACGAACAAAGCTTATCAAGCTAATCTAATTAATCACCTATTTTAAAACTAACAACGGTTAAGAAAGCATAGATTAAAGCGTAAAAGTAAAAGGAAAGGGGAATTACCTTAACACGGGTGCAGCGAAAGTGTCGAGGCTTATGTCTCCGATCTACACTCGAACTTATTCGAATCTGAGCTTGTGTTCCTCGGATTCAATGCAATACCAAGGGGGCGAAATAAAATAGAAGCTGATTTAGTATGATAACTCAATGTTGAGAATATTGCGATTTGCTGCAAACTTATATTTTCTAGGGGATTTTTTGTGACTAAAACTTTGATTCGTTCCAAGGGATTTCTCGTTCAAAAATCTCGTCCCTTAACACGTTTCCACTCCCAACTATTTATAGGTTTTTTTTTTGTGTAGAAGAAAGAGAGGAGCGGGGGGACAAGGCGAAGGTGGGGAACAGAGGGAAGTGGGAACGGCGTGGTGGGGGCGGCGAGAGATGATGATGAAGAAGAGAAAGAAGGGAGTGGGGAGAGTGGGGTGCGGCGGTGAGTGGAGGAGCGGGGGGAGCGGATGAGAGAGAAAGAGAGGTAGGGATTAGGGTAGGTTTTCAAGAAAATAAACGGGCCGGGTCGGATGAATTTCGGGTAGTGGGCTGGGTATTGGGTCAAAATAATGGGCTGGTGGTCTGAAGATGTTGGCTGGGCGGATGAAAACAATGGGTTAACTGATTTGGGCTGGTTGTTTTAAAATATTGGGCTGGATGGAAGAAGTAGTTTGGCTTCTAAATTTACATAAGAGACCCCTTTTAAATTAATCAAATACTGAGTGTGCTAAAATATCCCCTAATATAAAGTATGTATTTATTAGTATTTAGATGAAAATAAAATGACGCCGTAATAGCCGTGCGATAATATATTTGAAATTCAACAGTAAGTAAATGTTATTATTAAATTACGCGAAGATAAATGCGATGCGTGTGCATGGGTTGGGGTGAATAAAATTGGGTAAAATACCGAAATGATAAAAATGTGAATTATAATAATAATAATAATAATAATAATAATAATAATAATAATAATAATAATAATAATAATAATAATAATAATAATAGCTAGTAACTGTAATAGATTAATGAAACGCCGATATTGATAAGAGGCTAATAATTATAGTAAAAAATATAAATATTTTTTTAATTTGTCAAAAATATTAGAAGCGTAAATAGGTATTTCGGAGGAGAGGCGGGACAAAATTGGGTGTCAACAATATATATATATATATATATATATATATATATATATATATATATATATATATAAATAATCGGGTTAGTTTGGTCTCGGTTTGACTTTTTTTAGTTAACATCAAATAACTACTCGAGTATTCTTTTTCCAGTTTGATTCGATTAGTCAGTTTGGTGCGATTCATCAATTTTCTTTTTACAGCTTTAATGCCAACATTACAGGAAGCGACTCGTGCTATACCTTTAGTAGGCATTTGGACATGCGGTTTGAAACCATGAGATGAAACCAACGTTTGGACATGCATTACATCTCATGGTTTCAAACCCCAAATCATCCAAAAAGGCATGATTTGGGGTTTCAAATATTTTAAATATAAAATTTGACCCATAAGTTTATATTTTGTAAAAAGAGACCCGTAAGTTGGTAGATATTTTTAACAATTACTCCCGCCAATCATTTACCAACATCATTAACTTCCACCAACCTTTATTTATGTCTACCAACCTCATTACTATTGATGTTAAATTTTCGTTTTTATTGAACTAAAGTTTGATCAATTGATGTTGTATTTTTTAAAAAAGGCCTTCTAGTAGCGTATTAATTTTGTTATGAACTATGACTTGCTCATTTGGTAAGATTGTATAAGAATTGGGAATGTTTTGATAGTTTTCACAACTTGTGAGGTTTTTATGTCTATAAGAGAAGATATAACTTATGATATTCAAATTGCATGTCCAAACCATGGCCAAACGGCTCCTTATTGTTGAAATCATCATTCAATCAAAAGCCTAAAAGAAAAAGAAGAGGAGCAGGCTTTGTTTGTAGTTTGCTAAACTAATTACAAATTAAATACCTCAAGAAAATTAAATATAACTTAAATAACAGAATCAAAATTGACCACCGAATGCAATACCTAACACTTTTCATTGCCAAACTAGTTTGGATAAGGTATACTCCGTTTCATATGATAATAAACTAGCGTTTGGCCATAGATTCAAAAAAAAATTGAAAAATTTGATTTGTGTGAAGTTTTTCAAGTTTTGAAAATGTGTTTGGCCATAATTTTTCAAAATATTTTTCACTTTTTGTTTTGGAAAACATAAAACATTACTCATACCCATAAGTTCTAAAAACTATGAAGAATACCCAATCATACAAAACATACATACTTGCTAATCTCAAATTATGCAGAACATGCTATTTTAATAATAGTAGCTAATAACACACTTATTAGCTACTACAATTTAAATTACAATACAAAGATTCATCCGTGCAAGGAAAAAAAAAAACAACGGTAGTAACTAGCTATTCTTTAATGTAATCTTCCCGCTTTGCACGAACAATATTCACTTTATAGAAGAGATTGTTTTAATTGTGGGAAACGTGGTAGATACGGCTTTAATGGAGGAACATCGTAGATAAAATTAGTCGGGTTATAAATAGATGGAGTTCTTCTATAAAATACGAAAGTTTGGGGTATTTTTTGAAAAGGCCAAAGCATAGATCTTGGCCTAAAACAGGTTTGAGCCAAAATTTGAAGATTTGGTTTCAAAATCTGTAAAGATTTCTTTTTTTTTTTTTTTTTTTTTTTTTTTTGCGCGGATTACCTTCACTTGGGGTCGTCTTTAATGTTTGCCCTTCAAATCGGTGGTTTTAAGTTTTAGCCTTCGTCTAATACCCCGAGGTTGTGGGTTTGAACCCCAACAGTAAAAAAAAAAAAAAAAAAAAAAAAACGCAAGGCAGAATCCTGCCCATGCAGGCAGAATTTGCACATGGGCAGAATCTGCCTTAAGGCCATGTGTAAATTCTGCCTTAGACAACTACTTTCTAGTGGAGTTATCACTATTGATTATGTAAAGTCAAGAGATAACATAGCGGATCTACTTACAAAAGGCTTAACTAGAGAGGTAGTTGAAAGATCATCGAAGGGAATGGGTTTAAGGCTTAGGACAAGTCATCATGGCGGTAACTCTACCTAGCAGACTGGAGATCCCAAGAGCTAGGTTCAAAGAGATCAAACAAAGTTATGAATGACGGTTCGACATTGTCAAATAACTCAATCCATTCTCATGATGAAGACAATGTTCAGGAACAAGGATACAACATTAAGGCTTTTTAACGAGTTAATAAAGCTTAAGTTGTTTAATGATTTCTAAGTTTGGCAGGTATGACCAAATAGTGGTATCTACGTGATGACACGTTTTAGGAATCACCTATGTAAGTGTGAAGTGTAAGCCGCTTCAAAGAGAATGATAGAAAAAGCCCATTCTCTATACACTCATGAAACCAGGCGGTGTTCATGGCTGAAACGAACACAACTATGAGAACCATAGACGGTAGAGGGTTGATTATGTGACATGTGGTTGTCTAGGTATACACCAAAGCTCGACGGTTCAAAGATATCAAATCTACCAATTGACCAAGTATATCCGACATATGTTCACTACGGAAAGTTCAAAGAGAAACCTACTTATCCAGATGCAATTAATCCTTGCTTGTAAATCACACACTCGTCCGTGCATTCCTTTTTCTTATAGTCATTCCCCATTCATGTGGGGGATTGTTGGGTTCTAGTTAAGTTGAATGGGAAATATTTCTGAAAAGATGCAACTAAACTGTGCAACTTTTGAGTTGCACCTTTTAACTAAACCAGACCAATGGCTATATAAATTTTTTCATCCTTCAGATTTTCTTTACGAATTTTCTGAATTTCAAAACTTCTTCTTCTTCTGCACAAATAAATTCCAGTGTGATTTACTGCCGTTGAGTGGTTTGCTGACGCCGTGGGTTTAGGTACCGATACACCGGTGAGTAAGATCGTTCTATCCTGGGAGGATATATTCCATTAACCTTGGGTACTTGAGGGGAATAATTTCCTTAAGGACACATTATGCATTTAGTGGGCTCGATTTTCTTCCTTAAAATTATTTTCCGGATACTGTTTTAATATTTTCCAGTTTCTGGTTTATACTTTCTGGTTTTACAAAGTTTACTGTTTTCTGGAATTTTTTCAAAGTTACTATTTCAATATATTTTCGTAATACAGATTACTAACAACAGTATCCATAAAAAAATTGTATGAAGGTTTGAACTTTTTCTGGAAAATGTGTGCCGAATAAGATATAAAATATTGTCCTTTTGCACCAATTTAATTCACCAAATACATAGCATAAAATTTTGCTTTCACTTTAAGCTTATCAGCCAGGAACCTCACTCTACATATTAATTAAATTCTCAGGTTAAAAACTCATGCTTTTATAGATGTATATCGTTGCAGTCCATAGGCATCTTAGTTCAATGCACTCAATTTATGCGCTGCAGACTTGAAATCAATGCACTTCCAAATTAAAGTTTGATAAATATGGCCTGGAGTTGTTGAAGCACGCTTTAGCCAAGCAAGTATGCAATGAAAGTAAGCGCTGCAACTTACAAGGCTCCGTCCAACATTGTTATAAGAAGTTGAAATTTCTCAAGCATGAGATATTTTTAACCTCTCTACCAAACACAAGATAGGGGTAAGGTCTATCAGAAACACCCTCTCTACCTCACACAATGTAAGGGTAAAAGAAGGTGAAATTTCTCAAGCATGAGATATTTTTAAAACTCTCTACCTCACACAAGATAGGGGTAAGGTCAATCGGAAACAACCTTCCTACCTCACACAAGGTAGGGGTAAAGTGTTACGCCCCGTAATTTCGTATATTGAAATTCGAGCTTATCTGTGTTTAACTTATGGTTATGAGGATTTAAGTTCATATATTAAGCTATGAAATGATTGAAGGACAAGCGATCCGACAAAAGAATTAAGTTTGTTGGATGTTGGGGCAAATGTGAGAAGCTATTTTGGTCCAAGTTGGGGGATGAATACTTCTTAGCATATGAATCATTTTAAGGTGAAGCAAGAGCCTAAAATGAAGTTCCATGAGTCTAGTTTCCAACGCAATAAACAGCTCCTCAATCGGACATCGAGGTAAGGAGATATGGACGAAACAAGCTGGACTGGCAGACCAGGAAATTGGTCTGCGCGAACGCGTCAGGGAGTGGCGTGAACGCGCAGAAGGCCAAGGGCCAAAAACAGCGCGAACGCGTCCCCACGTGGCGCGAACGCACTGAACAAAAATCTGAAAATCAAGTTCGGAATGAAGGTTGTGTTATAAGAAGGTAATAATAACATATATATAACATTTGGAGACCATATGGTGTGAATTAGTTCATATGTTATTTGACGAAAAGCCCTCGTTGCTGCAAGCAAAGTGGGGCCCACATGTCGGAGTTTTATGAAAGACGTGAGAAGGGACATGTGAGTAGTATATGGAAAGTTGAGTAAGTCCTAAGAAGGACCCATAAGCTAAAAATGAGTGTAGACCCTCCAAAAAGACGATTTAAGAAAATGTTTTTGGGTGATCCAACTTGGAGGGGCAAAAACGGCATCATACGTTTGGAATTTGGGAAAATCCCCAGAAATAGAAGTTGTAGATAATTGAATTATATTTCCAACCATAGGTCGTGGTCCCTCATACGATATCGGGATCAAAAGTTATGATCGTTTTACTGAACGAAGGTCCAGGCAGAAAAACAGGGCTAGCGCGAACGCGCTAGAAGGCAGCGCGAACGCGCTGAAGGAATTTCCAGTCGGTTCTGGCAGCTTCTAAAACGTTATAAAAAGGGGGAAACCCCCCTCATTTTCAGCTGAAAGCCACGAAAAACACCCCCAAAAACTCTCCAAAAATCTGGAGAGTTCTCCCCAACTCCCCAAACCAAATTTTTGCCCAAACCAGGTATAATTTCTCAATTCCAGTCCGGATAGCGTATAGTTTTTCTTTGTAGAATCATATAGTGGACGCGTGGTGACCAAAAATTAGTGTGAAAAGGTGAAGATACAGCAATATTAAAGGGAGGAAGGTATGAATCTCTTTCTATTTGTATGAATATTGGTTTATTTACGAAGAAGACGCGATTAAATAATTGTATACTGAGTTAATTAGTTATAAAAGTTGAAAAACAGCGTGTGGGCTGTTTTATGAGATATTTTGGGGCTGGAAATATTATAATTGATGTTGGTGTTGTTGTTGTTGTTGTTGGTTGCTGAATTAAGAATTCGGGACGGTATATTTATAGGGGAGTCTTTTGCCAAATTTTTGTCGAATATAAAATAGTGTAATTTGGAATATGGACAATATATGATCAAAGAATCTAATGTTTGTGTCAACTTTCTTAAATGTAGATTTACGGAACCAAGCTTGGATGAATAAGCATAGCTAGTAAGGCGCGGCGCGGTATGTTAAGGCTAAGCCCTTTTCTTTCTACGGCATGAATCACATACGTTGCGATTTTATAAATGCTCCCATAACGACCTTATTTTCAAAAGTTAGAATTTATGATTTCAAAACATGATTTCTTCTTAAAAGTTATAAATGATTTTCAAAATATTCATTTTTCTCCAAAATCTAAGTTTTATGATTTTTGATAGTTTTCATGACCAAAACAACGACTATGATTTTATGATGACCAGGATGATGCTAGATATAGGAAATGACTAGATGAATATGTCAAGGATATGTTCTTACCATGAATATGACGATATGAAATGTTAAGCTATTTTGGATAATGACTATTTTAAAGGTTTCAAAGTATATGAAATGATATGATATGACATGTTCTATGATTTCTCTTAATGTTATCCTTCGTTGATAGTCTCGCCTTATTATTAGTTCCTCAAGGTGAGATAAACGCCCATGATTATTCCATAGTACAATCGGAGGTTACCGACCTTACGTCACTCCGATAGAGTTATAGCCTTTCTTCGGGCTCCCGCATGCTATGACATGATATATGTATAAGTATACGTATATGTATATGTATATGGGGAAGATGGGAAAAAGGGCGGCGCTATAGGCGCACAGCCACCTGATCAGTTGGAGAATGATATGATATCGTCCCGGACGCGGGATGCCCGGACGCGGGATGCCCGGACGCGGGATAAGTGGTTAAATGGATCGGAACCGACGCCTCGGCAATATGGTATGTTCTATTTTCTTTATATATGAAAATGAGATGTTTTCAAGAAAGAATACGTACATGTATATACAAATGGATCGGGCCGCACGTTCCGCAAAGAATGTATATGGATCGGGCCGCACGTTCCGCAAAGATAGTATATGGATCGGCCGCACGTTCGCAAAGCATTAAGCATGCATGATTCCGCCTTAAGAGGCACTCATATCTTACGGGTTACTGACTTCCCATGATATGCTCCATATACGAATACTCTCTTTACATGATATGATCTACTCTTTCATACCATGTCGTTCTTGTTCATGCCTTACATACTCGGTACAATGCTCGTACCGACCCCTCTTCTTCGGGGCCGCGTTTCATGCCGCGCGGTACACCCTGACGGATAGAAGATGATTCCGGCAAAGTTGGCAAACTCCCAATCATTACGGGGTGTCGCCGAGTCAGCATACTTTGCCATGATGTTTCATCCGAAGTTAGAGACTTTGCAGACAGAGTCATGGGTTTGGGAGCTAGTTTGTATTATGATATGAGTTTTGTATAGCTATATATTTTATTTGATTTAAAGGCAAAAAAAGGTCTTATTATGTGTGAGTAATCTTATTAAGCATGTTTGCTTTAAAGGTTCAAAAAAAAAAAAAGTACTCAGTACGGGGTAAGAGTACGGGTTCGCTCGGCTCCGGTTACGGGGTCGGGTGCCCATCACACCCTGATCAAGATTAGGGTGTGACAAAGTGGTATCGCAGCAGGTCGGTCCAAGGGTTGTCGCAAAGTCGTGTCCGGTAGAGCCTGTTTATGGGTGTGAAGCCGGCCACATTTATAAACAGGAGGCTGCGGGGCATCTAGGGATTGTTGACCTTCTTTCTGTCTTAGATCGTGCGATAGAGCCAAGTCATAGGAAAAAGAGATTCCTATATAAGTCTTATATACGACGGTAGAAGCGAGGAAAGGGAATAGTGCGAATAAGTAAAACGTGAGACATGTTGTTTCGGAAGGGTTATGGATTTGGCGTGGCGAGGAAGGTACGATCGCTACCCTCGGGAACTTGGAAATCCAGGATGAGAGATAATTATGTACAGGAGTGAAAAGTGAACACTGGAAACTGAAAAAGGGCGAAATGGTAATTGCAAAAGAAAGGACGTGTTACGGAAATGCCTCGGAGTCTGAGAAACCTCGACTTGCTCTAGATTAGGTAATAAAGGGCATACGAGGAAGCAGACGCGAAAATACCGGCATTAAGGCATCGAATTCCAGCAAAGTTTTGGGGTTAAGCGTGCTCAGGTGGGAGCAATTTCAGGATGGGTGACCCTCTGGGAAGGTTACAAGAAATTCTACATATTCGGACATAAGAGACAAAAGAAGAGGTTAGAGTAACCTAAGGGAAACTAGAGTGTATGGAATGGTTGGAAACTATAAGAAGACGTGTAGGACGAGGTAGACTAGGCTGGTGAAGAGATAGGAAGTGCGGCACAGCTCGAAAATTAGGATAGGCTTGAACAGCGTTTGGAAGTATGTTATAGGCACAAATGGAAGAAGAACTCAGGGAAAGCAGTTTTAGATATATTATAAGCAAGGTCGAGAAGAAAAATGAAGAGTAAGGTATAGTTGAAGACTTCACAAAGGACGTGGTGAATCTCGATGTCTCTATTAACTTGTGGGTCCGAAAAAAAAAAAAATCGTTAGTCATAAAAGACAGAGGGGTGGAAAGATGGAAAAGAAGGCACCGGGACTAGATTTGGCCCTTGTAAGTATTCCAATTAGATACAAGATCGTAACTAGAAAGAAGATAGATAAGCTAGGCCATACGATGACGGAACCACGGCTCAAGAGGATCGCGAAGGGCGGCAGATTATTATCGAGGTTACTCGAAGGCTATGAGCGTAAGGGGACACCCTTAATAAGGGGGAAGAACATACTAGGCTTAAAGGGAAAGAGGAAGGTAAGGATGATTATACAGAATGGTACTTACGGTAAAGAGAAATACCAGAGAAAATTGGGAAGATTGGTAGCAATAGAATATGATTTAAAAAGAGAAGGGTTACCGCTGATGGAGTGTGATACTAAAATATCGATTGGGAAGGATAATCACAAGTGAAATACGACGGGTCTATTTGAAAAAAAAAAAAATGAAGTAATATATTTTGAAGGACAAGCGGTACTGGGTTAAGAATAGGTTTCCTTGTGCGAGGAATAAGGGATTAATTACAAAATGGAGTAAGTATGAGCATGGAAAGAAAAGGACAAGGGGAACCCTCCCGAAGTATTATAACACCCCAAGAGATCAGTTGAACATTCGAGGACGAATGTTCTAAAGGGGGGAAGGATGTTACGCCCCGTAATTTCGTATATTGAAATTCGAGCTTATCTGTGTTTAACTTATGGTTATGAGGATTTAAGTTCATATATTAAGCTATGAAATGATTGAAGGACAAGCGATCCGACAAAAGAATTAAGTTTGTTGGATGTTGGGGCAAATGTGAGAAGCTATTTTGGTCCAAGTTGGGGGATGAATACTTCTTAGCATATGAATCATTTTAAGGTGAAGCAAGAGCCTAAAATGAAGTTCCATGAGTCTAGTTTCCAACGCAATAAACAGCTCCTCAATCGGACATCGAGGTAAGGAGATATGGACGAAACAAGCTGGACGCGGACCAGGAAATTGGTCCGCGCGAACGCGTCGGGAGTGGCGTGAACGCGCGAGAGGCCAAGGGCCAAAAACAGCGCGAACGCGTCCCCACGTGGCGCGAACGCACTGAACAAAAATCTGAAAATCAAGTTCGGAATGAAGGTTGTGTTATAAGAAGGTAATAATAACATATATATAACATTTGGAGACCATATGGTGTGAATTAGTTCATATGTTATTTGACGAAAAGCCCTCGTTCTGCAAGCAAAGTGGGGCCCACATGTCGGAGTTTTATGAAAGACGTGAGAAGGGACATGTGAGTAGTATATGGAAAGTTGAGTAAGTCCTAAGAAGGACCCATAAGCTAAAAATGAGTGTAGACCCTCCAAAAAGACGATTTAAGAAAATGTTTTTGGGTGATCCGACTTGGAGGGGCAAAAACGGCATTATAAGTTTGGAATTTGGGAAAATCCCCAGAAATAGAAGTTGTAGATAATTGAATTATATTTCCAACCATAGGTCGTGGTCCCTCATACGATATCGGGATCAAAAGTTATGATCGTTTTACGGAACGAAGGTCCAGGCAGAAAAACAGGGCTAGCGCGAACGCGCTCGAAGGAAGGAATGGTTCGGTCGGTTACGGCAGCTTCTAAAACGTTATAAAAGGGGGAAACCCCCCTCATTTTCAGCTGAAAGCCACGAAAAACACCCCCAAAAACTCTCCAAAAATCGGAGAGTTCTCCCCAACTCCCCAAACCAAATTTTTGCCCAAACCAGGTATAATTTCTCAATTCCGGTCGGATAGCGTATAGTTTTTCTTTGTAGAATCATATAGTGGACGCGTGGTGACCAAAAATTAGTGTGAAAAGGTGAAGATACAGCAATATTAAAGGGAGGAAGGTATGAATCTCTTTCTATTTGTATGAATATTGGTTTATTTACGAAGAAGACGCGATTAAATAATTGTATACTGAGTTAATTAGTTATAAAAGTTGAAAAACAGCGTGTGGGCTGTTTTATGAGATATTTTGGGGCTGGAAATATTATAATTGATGTTGGTGTTGTTGTTGTTGTTGTTGGTTCTGAATTAAGAATTCGGGACGGTATATTTATAGGGGAGATGCGCCCGATTTTGTCGAATATAAAATAGTGTAATTTGGAATATGGTACGACAAGTATAAAGAATCTAATGTTTGTGTAAATCTTTCTTAAATGTAGACTACGGAACCAAGCTTGGATGAATAAGCATAGCTAGTAAGGCGCGGCGCGCGGTATGTTAAGGCTCGTCCCTTTTCTTTCTATGGCATGAATCACATAATGAAATATTACAAATGCTCCCATAACGTCCTTATTTTCAAAAGTTAGAAGTTATGATTTCAAAACATGATTTCTTCTTAAAAGTTATAAATGATTTCAAAAATATCCATTTTCTCCAAAATCTAAGTTTTATGATTTTTGAAAGTTTTATGACCAAAACAACGACTATGATTTTATGATGACCATGATGATGCTAGATATGAGAAATGACTAGAACGAATATGTCAAGGATATGTTCTTACCATGAATATGACGATATGAAATGTTAAGCTATTTTTGGATAATGACTATTTTAAAGGTTTCAAAGTATATGAAATGATATGTTATGACATGTTCTATGTTCTCTTAATGTTATCCTTCGTTGATAGTCTCGCCTTATTATTAGTTCTTTCAAGGTGAGATAAAGCGCCCATGATTATTCCATAATATAATCGGAGGTTACCGACCTTACGTCACTCCGATAGAGTTATAGCCTTTTCTTCGGGCTCCCCGCATGCTATGACATGATATATGTATAAGTATACGTATATGTATATGTATATGGGGAAGATGGGGAAAAAGGGCGTGCGCTATAGGCGCGCGCCCACGATCGGTTGGAGAATGATATGATATCGTCCGGACGCGGGATGCCGGACGCGGGATAAGTGGTTAAATGGATCGGAACCGACGCCTCGGCAATATGGTATGTTCTATTTTCTTTATATATGAAAATGAGATGTTTTCAAAGAAAGAATACGTACGTATATACAAATGTATATAATGTATATGGATCGGGCCGCACGTTCCAAAGCATAGTATATGGATCGGGCTGCACGTTCCGCAAGCATTAAGCATGCATGATTCCGCCTTAAGAGGCACTCACATCTACAGGTTCTGACTTCATACATGACATGCTCCATATGTACAAGATACTCTCTTACATGACATGATCTACTTTTCATACCATGTTATCGTTCATGCCTTACATACTCGCACATTGCTCGTCTGATCGACCCCTCTTCTTCGGGGGGCTGCGTTTCATGCCGCGCAGTACGCCCGGACGGATAGAAGAGGCGATGATGTCCCGGCCAAAGTTGGCAACTCCAATCATTCTGGGGTGTCGCCGAGTCAGCGTGCTATGCTATGATGTCTTGTCCGAAGTTAGAGACTTTGCAGACATAGTCGTGGGTTCGGGAGTCAATCTGTGCTATGATACAAGTTTTGTATAGTTACATATTTTATTTGATTTAAAAGCGGCAAAGAAATTTTTCAGCAATCCTATTATGTATACTTAACGTAGAGATTCAAAAAAAAAATTTTAGTACGTAGTAAGAGCCAGTGGGTTCGCTCGGCTCCGGTTACGGGGTCGGGTGCCCATCACACCCTAGTGAGATCGGGGTGTGACATAAAGTTTGCATACACCCTACCCTCTCCAAACCCTATTTGTGAGATCACATTGGGTATATTGTTGTTGTTGTTGTTGAGATACTTTAAAACCATAAACAATAACTATGCGCCATGGATACTCTGTCAACTAATAAACACAATGTTAACTGCTTTGTTGAGGAATGGTTGTAGAAGATCCATTGATGCCTTCCAGAGTGAAACTTGTCTTTGAAGGCTATCCTTATGCAACGGACAACCTTCTCATATGGTCAAATCAGGTTGGTTTTGAATTATGTTATGTTTTGAGCTCTTTGAAAGTTACTTCCTTGAAATTGTGCATGTAGTTTAAACGAAAATTTAGCAAATTCCAAGACTAAGGTATCTTCAATCCTCTTAATTATCATCATACCTCTTAATTATTAAGCAAAGCTTCCTAATAGTGCGAATCTAATTCTTTAAATTAGCTGCTTGATTTCACTTATCCTAATAATGTACAACAACAATATGTAAGCTTGCTTTCTTCACTTCATTTTAAATCCATGTAATCACATTTTCTACTGTAGAACTCAATCCAATCTATATATAATCATATATATATATAAAAGCAGGCCAAAGGCCCGCTGATGTGGCATCACACAAATGCAGGATTGGCATTTTTCTTTTTTTTGCAGAATTTTGAGTGGAGAAAATTATTTTGCAGTTTTAAAATTAAAAACCCCACTTCAGAAACACCTCTTCGCCCTAAGCACCCCCACAAACTACGGCTAGTCTTTTAAAGAAGCACACAGCCCTCCCTGCTTCCACCGTCACTCCCCCTTCTCTTCTTCCTATTCTGCCTCTGCTTCTCTACCGTCATTCTCACCACAACTTACAAACTTTTCTTCCCCCATCCCCAACGCCCTGCACAGCACAGTGCAACCGTCCCAGGTATGGTTCTCCACCCTTTCTAAACCACTTTTTGTTTATTTTATACTGCACATCTTCCCTTTTTTTGCGTTTAAAATACTGCACAATCCTATTCGCTCGAATGGAAGAAGAAATTTTTGCCGTACATCCTTTTACTCTTGGTCTCTGCATTATTTTACATACTATTAAATATCATTCTGGTTGAATAGAACTCAACAGCAAATATGGTCACTGAAAAAAAACTACTAATAACCTGCAGATCCGTAGATAAAATTGTGCCCCAAGGCGTCTTCGTTTCAGTAACTTGGCTTCCTCGAAAAGTTAGATGACAGGATATTTCAGTCGCATTTAAAAAAAATTCCCTTTAATATGTATACATTTAAGGCTTTGTTATTGCTTTGGGTTTGTTTAAAATTGAAACGCCGATTTTTGACCCGCAATATCCGTGACATTTATAGTTGTTTTAGTTTCACAGATTCGTGACATTTAGAGTTTACTTTGCTTTCCGCATATCCCATGTGTATTTGGTTTATATTGTACTTCCCCCCTTTAATATGTATACATTTAAGGCTTTGTTATTGCTTTATGTTCGTTTCAAATTGAAACACCTTTTTTTGACCCGCAATATCCGTGACATTTATAGTTATTTAAGTTTCCGCAGATTCTGTGACATTTATAGTTTACTTTACTTTCCGCATAACCCATGTGTATTTGGTTTATATTGTACTTCCCCCCTTTAATATGTATACATTTAAGGCTTTGTTATTGCTTTAGGTTCGTTTCAAATTGAAACACCGTTTGATGCCCCGCAATATTCGTGACATTTATAGTTGTCTTTGTTTCCGTAGAATCTGTGACATTTAGAGTTTACTTTACTTTCCGCATATCTCATGTGTATTTGGTTTATATACAATACCTACCCCCCCCCCCCCTCCCCCACACACATTGTCACCTTCCGGTTAGAGATTTACAGTTTATTTTCCTTTGCCCATAGACCATGTGAATTTAGTTTATGCACGATACCATTTTCCCGGGGCACACATTAATTTTCACACACACACTTCTTAAATAATTTTGTACAGTAATCAGATATCTTTGCAGTCTCTTCCTCGACTTAAGTTAGTCAGATTCCGCTCAATTACCATCTTCTACCGCGTAGGGTCCCTTCGGTTAAAGATCTCACCGGTGGGATTCGAGTATGAAAGCCGCCTTCTAATGTGGATACACCTTTTGTAGGATCTGTTACTACTAATTTCAAGTGATAGGCTTTCGAATATTCCCATTAGTTGGAACTCTTTTCGAACTCTTACACTTAACTTTCTTTAACAAAACCGACTTCTAATGTGGATACACCTTTTGTAGGATCTGTTACTACTAATTTCAAGTGTTAACCTTTCGAAAATTCCCATTACTTGGAACTGTTATCGAGCTCTTATACTTAACTTCCATTAACAAAACCAACTTCTAATGTGGATACCCCTTTTGTAGGATCTTTTACAACTAATTTCAAGCGGAAGGATTTTGAAAATTCCTATTACTTGGAACTCTTATCAATTTCTCATACTTAACTTCCAGCTACTAAACCGACTCTAATGTGGATACACCTTTTGTTGGATGTGTTACTACTAATTTCAAGTGGAAGGCTTTTGCTCTTGATAATCTATTTGGCTCTACCAAATTGATTTTCCCTCTTTTGCTTAGCATTGCTTCTACTTTTTTCCCTTGCATCCCTTCAATATTATGTACTCTGAAGTTTTCTTGGAAGGTTAGACTCACAATATGCCTTTCCGGTCTTGGTCTTATTGTTAAATTAGTGGCTCCGAATTTTCATGCCCATGATACAAGACTAGGTATTGCTTTCGTTTTCCCCCTAATTACAGTTATGTACTCTGTAAGTACTATTTTCCCACTTAAAATAGTAGAAACAGATTAACAAACGCATCGAGATTTAGAGCTATTTTTGATTTCCACCAATAACATGCAAATTTTGTTTAGATACAGTATCATTTTAGCTTTCAAATATTAATTTTCACACCACATACTTCTTGCTTAATTTTCTTCAGCAGCCTAACATCTTCCCACCCCCTTGTACGACTTCCTTAGGTGGATACTGCATAGTTACCATCTTCAACCACACATTATTCCTGCGATGGATACCTCAACAACAGATCCCGCACAACAGCTTCCACCAAAGAAGTGTCCAGGTAAATCCCCCTGTTTGCTTTAGTAACTTTACTACTTTGTTGCTTATCCCAATTTAAATCCCCTTGATCTTTTCATACAGTTATTGTGCTACCTCGAAGCCCCAGAGATCTGACGTGCCTGATCTCACAATTGCGGATTCAATATCTGAGGAAAAAGCAGGAACACTTGAGAGCCCAACTTTATGGAGGAGTTCTTTGTCATCCCGCAAACACCGAATGACTCCGCATATATTTGTTACCGTACTAATTAAAACTTATATTATCACATGTATTATGTCCTCCGATGGCCGACCATAATTCAACTGTAGTAGCTTATTAGACAACAATATGTACAAAGCTCCCGTAGCGAAGATATCTAATTAATCATTCCTACAGCCTTTTACTTATTTTTTTGGATTTCCAATCTATTTATGTATGAATAAACATGATCTAATAAAGGGAATTCTGTTGACTTTATGTATTTTACGTATCAATAGATGTCTACCTGGTTTCTACATTAGATCATTATGCATTAACACCAAATCGCTCTTTTAAACCTTTTGGTTATTTTATATAAGCGTTTGTTGTGCGTGATATATGTGAGTGCCTCCATGGCAGTGCAGCGGTTAAACAAATTCCTGCTCAAAGCTTTAGCTTGCTGTGATTGCCAGTTAACCACGCAGCAAATTCTACTCTTTGTCACTAAGTATTGGTTTCCTTCGTTTCCCTTATTCCAGTTATGTCCACGGTTAGCAGTGTTTGCCACTAAAAAATACTATCCGGTGGTGGAATTCTTGCCTCCCAAACTCGATATCCAACATCCGTCATTGTATCCTTCATGGAATAGAATTTTGCAAATAATCATACTACAAACATATTAATAACTTAAACCAAAAAATACAACTAACGCTTACAGTTTTAGAGGTAATAGTTGTCTTCACAAAATCTCTATGTGAATTTGATTTATATACGGTACCATTTTTGTTTGCAAATATTATTTTCCACATTGCATGCTTCTTGGTCAACTTTGTTCAGCAATCACACATCCTTCCAGTCTTTTCAACGACTTCCTTATGTATATTCCGCTCAGTTACCTTCTTTAACCACACAAGATTCGTCTGCTGTATACAAGATTAAATCCACAGAATCTCAAGTAAGACTGCGCAAAAACTTACCGACAACATGGGGCTGTACGCAGCCAAAATTTTCAGGTCATCCACGATGGTAAGCATGAGTTCCAATTTCTTAATCCCGTTGCCGATAGGAACTAATTTTTGGTTGTCAAACAGACGCAAAAGCAGCTTATTGTGATTGCCAGTTAACCACGCTGCAAATTCTACTTTTTGTCACTAAGTATTGCTTTCCTTCTTTTCCCTAATTCCAGTTATGTACACGGTTACTTGAGTGTTTGCCACCAAAAAATACTATCCGGTGGTGGATTTCTTGCCTCCCAAACTCGATATCCAACATCCGTCATTGTATCCTTCATAGAATAGAATTTTGCAAATAATCATACTACAAACATATTAATAACTTAAACCAAAAAATACAACTAACGCTTTCAGTTTTACAGTTAATTTTTCTCATCACAAAATCTCCGTGTGAATTTGATTTATATACGGTACCCTTTTTGTTTGCAAATATTATTTCCCACATTGCACGCTTCTTGGTCAACTTTGGTTAGCAATCAAACATCCTTCCAGTCTTTTCAACAACTTCCTTAGGTATATTCCGCTCAGTAACCTTGTTTAACCGCACAAGGTTCGTCCGCTGTATACAAGATTTAACTCGCAGTATTTAAGCCGCCCAGGATTTAACCCGAAATAAGCCTTTCCAGTATCGGTGTTATTGTAAAATTAGTAGCTTCTCATTTTCCCGCCCATGATACAAGACTAAGTATTGGTTTCATTTGTATTTCTACTTTCAATTATGTAATCTATTAGTGGTGTTTTTCCACTAAAAAAACCTAACCAGGGGTGGATTTGTTGTCTCCTAACCGCGATATCCAACTTACGCCAGTACGTCCTTCATAGTATATTCACCAAAAACTACTACAAACAGATTAAGAATTGAAACCATAAAATACTAAAAAAGCTTAGACATTTCGAGTTTTGCCTCCATGTGAGTTTGGTTTTTACTTCATTACCATTTTTGTGTGCAAATATTAATTTGCACATCACGCTCTTCGCCCATAGTTTTGATCAGCAATGAGACATCTTTCCAGCCTCTTCTACTACTCCCTTAGGTAGATCCCGCTCACCTACCATCTGTAACCACACAAGTTTCGTCGATGTATACAAAGAACACAGATCCCACACAACAACTGCCTCCAAAGAAGTGTCCAGGTAACTTTCCCTCTAGCTTTAGTAACTTTACTAATTTGTTGTTTATCCCAATTAATATCGCATCTATCTTTTCATACAGTTATTGTGCTACCTCCTATACCCAGAGTTTCGACTTGCACGACTAATTCCAAATTGCAGATTCAATATTTTATAAAAAAGAGGAAGAGCTGAGAGCCCAACTTTGCGGAGTTTTCAGCTATGTGGTTCATAGTGCAACTTTTAATTATTATTACGTAGTGCAATTTTTAATGCCATCTTCCTCCCTAATTATTATTACTATTACTATTATTAGAATTAATTCAGATTAAACTTATTATTAATATTATTAGTATTTAATAACGAACAATTATTAAAGAACAAAAACAAACAAGGCCCAGCAGTTTGCATATTCAAGCCCTAATTAAACTGTAGTGACAAGCCCCCATAGATTCAAATGTTACTTTTGTCTTCGTAAGCAACCGTAGACACATAACGTCTAACGACTGTTAATCTTTCTTTCAGAAGAAGTTGCAACCACTCCAAACCGTTGCCACTGTTTCAAAAAATTCAACCAGTGGTTTGTATATAAACCTTCCAAAAACGTTGTCTGGTCAGTTTCTCACATCCTGTGCTCTCCTTCAAACCTTGCGACTACTTGTAGGCAATTACCAATATTCATTACTATATAATCTTATAACAAGTGCTTAATTAATTATAATCACTTTACAATGACGTGTTAGCAGATAACTAGGCATACATATGTCGATTCACTCTATACAAGTCAGAATTTATGTGGTTCATAATAGATTATTCCTATACATTACACTACAACTGTTGAAATGAATTAGACAATAGACGTGGGAGTGAAGGCAAAAAGATAATTGATGTGCAATATCTAATACGTTCTACGATAAAGTGCTAAGGGTGTAATACAATTTTATTCCCTTTGGGTTACATTGCCAATACAACATACAAATGTTTATATTTGGAGGTCGCTATTCATTTACAATACATTTTTGGGGTACACCATCTACACTAGATACAACTAATGAGCTAATGTGCAATGACTTTGACACGCTAACGAGAAAAGGCTATACCCGACAATAAGTGTGTAATTATTTAAATTAATTAATGTCGCCATTCAATCGGGCTATATGAAGGATGTAATGACAGTGCGGCGCCACGCCATACGTACGTGCGAAGCACTAAACACAAAACAAAAAAGAAAATACAATTGAATGATTGAGATAAATTGGTATGCACGAGGTAACATCGGTTTGCTATATTTTGTATACAAAAAAAAGGACAATAAAACTATTACAGGTATTCATTAGAGCTTCTTAAGACATTTGCCGAAACTTTAATCAATGAAATACCATTAATTTATCTGTATTGATCAACTTAATAGAGAATGCACATACGTAAGCTTAATGAGGCCGTGCAAGACCGCGCGAAGCGCGGGTGATTTACCTAGTATAATATAAAGCTAGGCATAGACAAGGTGATGTGGCACCTCTCCATGGCCATCATTCCTATTTATCTTTTTTCTCCTTTTTTTGGCCTTTTCCCTATTTTTTTCCCATTTATGTGCTATGTAAAAAGACTTAAATTCACTCATTAAAGTCTCTTTATTTTATGTTAAATATGCTTAAGTTTTTACTCCAAAAGATGAATGAAACCTTTTGTTTATCTTTTGTCAGACTTTTGTCTTTTACTCCAGTAATTTTTCTTGCTTTTTATATGCTGCCATTAGGGCTGTTCATGGTTTTGGTTAAAACCAAAACCAAACCGAAAATTTAACCAAACCGAATAAAAAAACTGACATTTGGTTTGATTTGGTTTTAAATTTTAAAAATCGATAATATTTGGTTTGGTTATGATTCTATTAAAAAATAACCGAATAAATAACCGAACCAAACCGATAAATTATATACATAAATTTTATAATTATTTATATGTATAATATTAGTTTTTCATAAATAATTATAAATATTTTATATCTTTTAATCATTAATTTGATTTTTAGTCTACTTATTTCACATGATTGTTTAAGGCCCATGTTTTTAAGAATATGTCCAAACCTATATCTTTAAGTCTTTTAACTCTTTAAGTGTAAACCTACTAACAGAAGCTCACATTAGAGGCTAATATCTTTTAACTTAAATTTTTAGCCTTTGCCTTTCTTTGTCAGCCATTTGATTTTAGGTTATTTCTTATTTTCTTTTTTCCGAATTTATAGCTTTCTTTTTTCTTGTTTGAATGGGTCCTAAACTTCTAATATCTTTCATATGAAAATGACAGAGGTTCCTATAACATCAGCATTTGCTGCAACTCATGCATATGATAATGCCCTAATACTTCTTCCATGGGTAATCCTCCTAAAAAGCAGAAAAAACAACTCTTTATAGTCGAGACCCTAGCCTTGGGGATAATGATAGAAAAACATTTGAAGTTTGGGATCATTACACAAAGTTTTTTTAATAAAATGGGAGAATTGAGGGCAAAATGGAAGTGCTACCCCAAAGTTTGGGATCATTACACAAAGTTTTTTTATTTCATATATTTTCATTTTAATTATAGGTAGTCTTTGTGTTTAATTAATAGGTATATTTGTAACAACAACTAAAAGCTCCTATGCTCTATTTTATTTCTAGGTATGTGTATTAAGATGACAAAAATGGTGTAGCCACTACTAAGTTAGTTTTTAGCTCTATATGTAATAGTTTAGCAACTTTGGGTAACTTGAGTACTACATTATCACTAATAGTGAAAATGTTTCTATGATGTATGTTCGAAGTTCCACCTTAAACTATAAATAAAAGTTATCATTTGAACAAAAAAAAAAAGACATGTCTTTTTCAACTTTTTAATGTTTTACTATAAGTTTCATGGCTGCTAGTCATAAATCGAAAAATCAAACCAAACCGAACTAAACCGACAAAAATCAAGCCGGTGGTTATTATTTTATTTGGTTGGATTATGGTTTTAGACATTTAAAAACTGACTAAATTGATTTGATTATGATTTTAATCAATAACCGACCCAAATCGAACCATGAATACCCCTGGCTGCCATAGCATGGACGACCAATGGAAAACCTGTAATTAAGCTGATTATGCAAGGGTAAATGATAAATGTGTCGGCTTCTGGATCATTCTTCACATTTCTTTCTTAGTCGTGTCCTTCACATTAACACCCAATCGATTATCATCAACCATTTTTAGATCTGAAACAAACCAATAGCGTCGAACTGTTATCACCAGCTTCATCTGCGTATTGACAAGTTTAATCTGAAACGGTTATCATCAAGTCAGATTTAGCTACCAATCACCCATAAAATCCCAAAATTAACCTTATAGTGTTTTAAAACTTTACAGCAGCTTATAATATACTACATCTACTTGATATTGAGTGGAGATCGTGACATTTTCCTACCAAAGATTGAGATTTGCTTTGTGAAGGCTTTGTTGATCAGTGAACTATACACATTGAGAGAGTTCAGGACTTTAAAATCTCCATTCAAAGCTTAAATTAATTCTCATACTAGAATGTAAGCACATCTAACTTAAGTAGATGAATTGAGGAGGAGAAAGGCTCAATTAATGTCGTGTAATAGTCAACTTACTATAGTAATTTTTTTAAGTGTTTTCTTTCAAAGGCACAAAGAGAGAGGTGAGCAAAAAGACAATTTTCTCTTTAGTGCTTTAGGAAATAATTCCTGCACCTACATATTTTATTGAAATTTCTATAAAAAAAACCTATATTGTTCTATTCGTTAACTTTTATATTCTTCTATCTGTTAGCTTAACAGAAATTAAGAAGGAAAAGAAATTTTGAATATCCAACTAAACGTGGCGGGGTGAATGGTTTTAGTTCTATATAGTCTGGTAGGATTGTATTAGTTGCAAAAAACTTCAGAAAATGCTTCTTTAGCAAGTTTTTAGTCTCCAACTCGTGAGAAGTGTTTGGCATTGGCTATATCAAAGATATGTTTATAAGCTGATTATCAAAGTATGGATCACTATTCCAAACAAAAAATTGATATTTGCTTAACAATGGATTTTTTTTTTTCTTTTCATGAAAGTTGTAATGTTCTCATTATGAGAATTTTGACGTATTTCAATTGTGATATCTGTGTTATTAAAACTGAATGTATGTTCATAGTCAGTTTATGTGTCTAAACATGTCGGCATTTGATTAGCTTGTAGGATTCACACTGCATTGGATTTTGAGAAATCTAAGTAGTATAGATATTTATACAACATCCACTACTTTATTTTCTTGGCTGTGAGATAAAGATGACAACAAAAGGAAATCAAGTATTATGAAACAGATTAAACAGCACCTGAACGTTTACTTTGAATAGATTTAGAAATTAGACCTCAAAGCTCGGGTACCTTACAATTATTCTTGAGAAATTATATCCAATTTCTTGACTGAACATCTATAGCTAAGTTGTATATTATATGAAATTCTTCATATTCCTCCATCTTGATCACGTGTTTCATATCTCTTTGTGTTCTATTCTGAACATTTTGGCATGGCTATGATTGTAATTGTTAAAAAAGACAGTGGCAGGATCTATACTTATTTCATATTGAATTCAATTACCATTATAGGGTAATGATGGATAGCAACAATTATACTGAATTTGGAGTAAATATGACATATGGAGCTCATGTATACTTGACAGCGTGGTTGGTCAGTTGAATAACCCTGAATTCGCTTCGTAATGTGGTGAGAGCATAAATATCGTTCGGATAAGGTATGTCAGTTACAAGCATAATCTTTAACAATATTTTGAGCATTTTCTAAAGCATGGTCTTGATATCGGCTTTATTGGGTGGTATGCCTTTTTTATGTGATTTTTAACCTATTTCGAAGCTTAAGAGACTGGTTTGAGCCTTGAAAATTTCTTAGCTAGAATTAAGTACAACTTTTAATCTTTGTTTTCTCTCATTTGACTATTCAAGAGTGTACACCTTAGAAAGAATATGAAAATTAGGGAAGAAGAAAGAATAGATAAAGGAACAATGTAAAAAAAGTTTGAGAAGTTCATAGCAGGGAAATGGATACAACTAGAACTATTCGCACGGTCATTTATTGCCAGAGAGCTTGTCCTTGCCCTTTAGAAGTGTTTCTACCACAAATACGAACAACCTTGAACTGCTTGGCCTTACTTTACCTTTTTATCAAACAAAGAAGGAATTTGGCCTTTTCCTTCATAAAACATTGATAACTTTTTTTTTTATGTCACCTTTGATTTAGATATTTACATCAGTGATGCTGTTATTGTTTAAAGTTAGTGAAAAAATCAATTTTTAAGTCTAACTATCATTTTTTAAATTTCTTTTTGGAGATATATTTTGAGTATATATTTCAGTTTTTCGTTCCTTTCATGTGAGTGCTAGACTATAGTTAGACACTAACTCAAAATGCAATGGCTCTTAGTATTACAAAACCCATATTTATTGCCTATTGAATTTTATTTTCTGCCAAAGCTTTAGTATTTTAAGGGGCTGGTTTATATCTTAATGAACGTGCATTTAAGATCAAAATTTTGATGTCTCGAGTTATTTCAAATCAGGAGATATGGAGTTACTCAGCTATCGTTTAAAAAGATAATACGGTCTCGTGAAATGACATCTGGATATGCTGAGAAGGAGCTTGCAATAGAGGCAACTGCATTGTACATTCCTGTGGAGTAGGATCATCTGAACCTTTATGTTTGGTGCTTCTTTATTATTCAAGCTATCTACAGGATTGCATAAAAAGTGAACGATTCTATCATGATATACTTATCAAAAAGAAAAGAAAAAAGTAGTATGTCCAAGTGTATATTTATTTTGCAACACCTTGATCAATATATATATGCTAAGTGAGGGAACCTGATTAAGATTTACACTATCTAAAATGGGGAAGGAAGAGACTTTTTGGTTGCTTTGTATGTTATGATAGGAGGTTCGGGTATGCATGGATATATATGTGGAAACCGGACACCTGAGCTTTTCTCTATGATGAAGCAAGAAGGATTTATGACTGATTCGCAACTCGGACTGTCATGCATACGAGGGTCGGGTATGCATGGATATATATGTGGAAATCGGACACCTGAGCTTTTCTCTATGATGAAGCAAGAAGGATTTATGACTGATTAAGTAGAAACTGATTGGCAACTCGGGCTGTCATGCAGGCATAATGGACAAAGGAGTTAATGGATTCTGTGAGGAAGGTTTATACTGCTATTTTGAATAAAACATCATAGTTCTCTGACTCATCTTCTACTCCCAGTGGCTGTATAGGAGAAACATTTCAGCTTGTGTGTAAAATGACAGATGAACCAAAGAGTACTAAATATGGTATTCTCTTTTAAGGGTTGCTTGATGCATCATGATGTTGGAACTTCCGGATGAGGTGCTCAAAACTTCCGCTTTTAAATAAGGAACCAACAGAGACTAAGATAGTGTCTCTAATCAAATGTATGTTGATGAGACAATCTTGCTCAGAAACCTGAAGCTTTTTTATATGGATGCTAACCAATTCCACAGTCTAATTCCCTTTCGAGCTTTATAATTTGTCAAAAACTATCAAATTTTTTATAGTGTTTTCTATAGTATGTTGCCATTCCTTTTTGTTTTCACCTAGGGAATCTAATATGTCATGATTTGGAGTTTCACGATGACACTTTTCCTGATTTCAATGATATTTGTGTGGTTAAATGGTTCATTTGGATCACTGCCAAGTAAAATGTTGCATTCTTTTAATCTCTACAGTTTAGACTTATTTAGTTTATGGCGCCTATGCACTTGGAGCAGATATAAACGAGCTACTAAAAATGTAAAATGTTGGCCCCATGCCAATACCTGAGCTTTTCTCTATGATGAAGCAAGAAGGATTTATGACTGATTAAGTTGACATTGATTGGCAACTTGGGTTGTCATGCAGGCATGTTGGACAAAGGAGTTAATGGATTTTATGAGGAAGGTTTATATTGCTATTTTTGAATAAAACATCATAGTTCTCTGACTCATGTTCTACTCCCAGTGGCTATATAGGAGAAACATTTTAGCTTGTGTGTAAAATGACATATGAACCAAAGAGTACTAAATGTGGTATTCTCTTTTAGGGTTTGCTTGATGCATCATGATGTTGGAACTTCCGGATGAGGAGCTCAAAACTTCCGCTTTTAAATAAGGAGCCAACAGAGACTAGGACAGTGTCTCTAATCAAATGTATCGTTGATAAGACTGTCTTGCTGAGAAACTTGAAGCTTTTTGACATGGATGCTAACCAATTCAACAGTCCAATTCCCTTCGAGCTTTATAATTTGTCAAAAACTATCAAATTTTTTATAGTGTTGTCTATAGTATGTTGCCATTCCTTTTTGTTTTCACCTAGGGAATCTAATATGTCATCATTTTGAGTTTTACGATAACACTTTTCCTGATTTCAATGATATGTGGTGTGGTTAAATGGTTCATTTGGATCACTGCCAAGTAAAATGTTGCATTCTTTTAATCTCTACAGTTTAGACTTATTTAGTTTATGGCGCCTATGCACTTGGAGCAGATATAAACGAGCTACTAAAAATGTAAAATGTTGGCCCCATGCCAATACCTGAGCTTTTCTCTATGATGAAGCAAGAAGGATTTATGGCTGATTAAGTAGACACTGATTGGCAACTTGGGCTGTCATGCAGGCAGGTTGGACAAAGGAGTTAATGGATTCTGTGAGGAAGGTTTATAGTGCTATTTTTGAATAAAACATCATAGTTCTCTGACTCATCTTCTACTCCCAGTGGCTATATAGGAGAAACATTTTAGCTTGTGTGTAAAATGACAGATGAACCAAAGAGTAATAAATATGGTATTCTCTTTTAGGGTTTGCTTGATGCATCATAACGTTGGAACTTCCGCATGAGGTGCTCAAAACTTCTGCTTTTAAATAAGGAGCCAACAGAGACTGGGACAGTGTCTCTAAAATGTATCGTTGATGAGACCGTCTTGCTGAGAAACCTGAAGCTTTTTGACATGGATGCTAACCAATTCAACAGTCCAATTCCCTTCGAGCTTTATAATTTGTCAAAAACTATCAAATTTTTTATAGTGTTTTCTATAGTGTGTTGCCATTCCTTTTTGTTTTGACCTAGGGAATCTAATGTCATCATTTGGAGTTTTACGATGACACTTTTCCTGATTTCAATGATATGTGGTGTGGTTAAGTGGTTCATTTGGATCACTACCAAGTAAAATGTTGCATTCTTTTGTTCTCTACAGTTTAGACTTCTTTAGTTTTTGGCGCCTATGCACTTGGAGCAGATATAAACGAGCTACTAAAAATGTAAAATGTTGGGCCCGTGCTTTGCACTGGCCAATCTTATCTAGTTATATAAAAATGTTGGTACAAGTGCCATTTGCACAAGTAATCACTTTTAAGGATGCCTTTAAAACATGGGATTAGTGCAACTATATCCATTTTAGTTTACAATTTTTGTACAAATGTGTCCCTTGAACACCATTAGCAAACCCGTCAGACCAGGACATCACTCATAGCCACCATCCCCTCACTCTAAATTTATTTTAATGGTTCAAATAAAATTTTAGATCAGTAGTATGATGTTTGAACAGCTCAAAGTAAATTTCAGACCAATATCTGAAGTTTGCACTACTAATTAACTATTAGTAACAACCAAGATAATTTTTGTTGGAGTATCACATAGGTGAGATAGGAGGTCTTGGACAATACTCTCCTCATGAGCTACTTTTTGCAGTTTTGTTAGGCTTAGGATTTATTTTTTAAATTTTTTTGAGGTTATAACCCTCCTTAGATACGCACCTCCATTAACACGCCCCTTAAATCCTCACCACTGAATTTTCTACTAGTTAGATCTTACTATTCCTCCCAAACTTACCATTATCTTCTTTGACAACAACTAGTAGTTGTTCCATCTTTCTTAGTGATGATCATGTATTCATGTTCGAGAGTCTACAATTTTCTACATACGCAAATATGAATCCCAACACTAATCCTTCTTCTTCATTATCTTCCATGTCTTCTACACGCTCCGATCCACCTTCAATTTACTCGTATTTTTAATGAGAAAGGGAAGGCCAATTACTGTGTCAATAAGGTCTTTGCATTGTCATGGAATATCTCGATGAAACCAGCAATTATTTATTAAGGAGTGAAGAGTGGAATGTTTACAGAACATTTTAAACCGTAACTAACTTGTAAATACATGATAAGAAAGTGGCTATACTGAGTAAATAATCCCATTGTATTGGACGGCCCAATATAAATGAACTGGGCTACCTCCCAGATGGTCTAAGTTGACGTAAACTGGCCCATGAACACTAGATTTTCAAAAAATTGTGCGTATTGTCATTCGGGCAATTTGCAGGATTATCCTTCGCTGGGGGTGGTCTTTAATTTTTACCCCTCAAAATGGTGGTCTTTAAATTTTGTCCTTCAGGCAGAAATTCTGCCTTAAATGATTTGCAAAATTCTGTCTCGCGAAATTCTGCCGTGCAAATTTTTTTTATTTTTTTATTTACTGAGCTGGGGTTCGAACACACAATCTCGGGGTATTAGGCGAACGACAAAACTTAAAGACCACTAATTTGAAGGGCAAAAATTAAAGATCACCCCAAATGAAGGACAATCCACGCAAAAAAAAGTTGTCATTCATACGGACTGGTCTTTAATTTTTGGCCCTAGACTTTCACTGTTCCCTATTTCCCAAATAAACTCACTGTTCCTTGTATCAATTTCTTCAATTTAATTGAGCTGAATCCGACTTTTTGAGTTTTAACTATTCTTTTGAACAAAATGGGATTGGAATATTTATTTTGCAGAGAACTACTCCCTCTGTTTCAAAATGTTTTTCTTACTTTTTTTTTTTTTAGTACGTTTGAAAAAAAAAAGTCTCTTTCTTTTTTTAATAACTCTTTAATTTTAATTTTTCACATGTCATATTTAAGATCACAAAATTAATAGACATTTTATTACATTCTATATTTCTCTAATTTAACACCACAAAATAGAAAAAAGAAAAAAATTACTTTCTTAAGCTTCATGCCCTGTCAAATTAAGATAAATATATTCAAGAAATAACATATTTTAAAAATGTTTTTAAGAAAAGAAGAAGTTAACTAAAGGAGGATAATGGAAAAGGCTCAAATATGCCATTGAACTATCCGACATGGCTCATTTATGCCACTCGTTAATATTTTGGCTCATTTATGCCATCGTTGTCACCAAAATGGCTCATTCATGCTATTTTTCATTAACACCGGTTTTACAATATCAAATATGCCACATGGCCTTCAATTAGAGGTTCACGTTATTTAATTAAACCAGCCCAATTTTAAATCCCAAATTAATAAAAAAATTCAAATCAAATTAATGAAAAATGAGATGAATGAGCCATTTTGGTAACGACGATGGTATAAATGAGCCAAACTATTTACGAGTGGCATAGATGAGACATTTCTGATAATTCGATGTCATATTTGAGCCTCTTCTGATAGGATAATATTCGGGTCCCACTTCTTCTAGAACTCGAAAAGCATCACAATGAAGTACTAGTAATTTCAACTTTAACGTGGTCAATTCTTGGCCATGAAGCTTACCAACAACCATCTTCCATAATCCATGTAACTTGGAAAGATTTAAGTTGTGGTGACAAAAAAGTGTGATAATTAGAAATGGTGACAAGTTTGACCAGCCAAGGTCAAACTTGTCTTAAAAATGTGATTAACTTAAATTGGGACTCAATTACAATTTTTAAAACTTATAATCTTTTACAAAATACACAAAAACCCATACACATTATACAAAAACTTCTTCCAACCCACACACATTATACAAAAACTCTTTCCAACCCCAACCCACTTCCCCCACGACCCACTTCGTTTTATTTCAAAAAAAAAAAAAAGAGCAGTTCATTCTTCAGTTCATCTCATCTCTCTCTCTCTCCGTTGCTGCTGTTCAAAACCGGTGATCACCATTGTTGTTGCTCGTTCCTCTCTCTCCATTGCTGCGCTGCTCATTTTTCTCTCTCTCCATTGTTGTTGCTTGTCTATTCATTCTCAGGTAAACTTTTTTTTTTTCACTTGGTTCAAAAGTTAGGGTTTTGAAATCAGAGTATGAAAATGATGATTTTGGTTAGAGAAGATGAAGAAGAGCATGGATTTTTCTTGAATGTTGTTTGTTTTGTTGTAGTTTCGTGTATTTGTTGCACTTGTTGGGGTTTGTGAGTTTGTAAATAGTGGTTGTAGTTGTGAAATTATGGTATTTGGTGTCGTTTTTTGTTCTTTTTCTCCTTGTTATTTCGAAAAAAAAAAGGCTTGCAATTTTGTTGATATTTTCCAACAACTCGAGGTTACCTGTTGCGACAAATTCAAAGACTTGTTTGGATTTGCAAACATCTCGCCGAGGTTGTATGGTTTTGGTGTATTTTGTTTAAGTTGTGAGTGAGATTTGTGATGGTTGTGTGTTTGTAGTGAAATATAGATGTTTTGTAGTTAAATTTAGATGTTTTTGCCGTTGTTGTTGTTGCCGTCATGCTATGGTTTAGGAAAAGGTTTGATTTTATCCAACAAATGTCAGCCGGATAAAATCAAAACAATTGTTGAGGTTTTTGCAGCAACTGAAGCAGTTGTTGTAGCATATTAACAAGCTGTTGTAAAAAATCAAAACAGTTGCTAAGCTATTGCAACTGTTTTTCTATTTCCAACAGATTAAGATTCTGCTGCAACAAGTAATAAGTTGTTGCAACAACTTCGTATTTTGTTGCAACATATTATTAATCTGTTGCAACAACTGATTACTTGTTGCAACATATTCCTTTTCCTTTTTACTTTGAATGTTGCACTAACCAATTAAAACTTTTTTCTATCTCGTGTGTAGATAAAATGTCTCCAGCTAAAAGAAAAAGAGAGAAACCAACCGAGGGAGAAAGTAGTAAAAGAGCTAAGGTGCAAACACCATTAGATAAACTTGTGATCGCTATTTGTCAATCAACAAATGAGGAAAGATTTAGTGAAACCGGGCTTCGTAAAAGAGAGGAAACCCACGAAACCTCTCGTTGGGCATGAAGAAGAAAGTGGTAAAAATGAACAAAGTGAAGAAACTAGAGAAGAAAGTGAAAAAGATGATGAAAAATCTCGTTGAAGGAGATGAAGAAAATGAAGAAAATGCTGAAGGAGATGAAGAAAAAGGAGACGAAAAAAAGAAGTAAGTGAAGAAGAAGGAGATGAAGGGATGAAGGAGGTGAAGAAGAAGTAGAAACCGAAATGGTAATGAAGAAGAAGAAGAAGAATCAATGATCGATCTTGGCCGAGTTAAGAAGAAAAGGAAACATAATGTGGATGCCAATCTTGTCGAGTCTTCTATTATTGCCATAGATCCCAATAGACCTTCGATTGAGGAGGTCGTCAAGAGTTTCAAAGATTGAAAAGTACGGCGTGACGATGCCGCCGAATGAAAAAAAGGATTTGTCTGGTGATTTTGTGGTTAGATCAACCATGGGCAAGGGCTTTGACACCTTCGGGGCATTCTAAGCACAGGGGTTGGAGAATTTCTTTAGCGCTAGCTGCTTTGGGCTCTATTTAGATTTGCTCGAAGATACTAGTGCTCGATTTCAAATGACAATGGTTTCTGAGCTTTTGAAGCGTAAGATTATTTGTGATAGAAAGGATGAGATTTGGATCAATTACTGTGGCATGCCGGTTTGCTTTGGCATGAAGGAGTTTGCCATAGTTACCGGATTGAGATGTTATCCTTGCGAGCCTCTTCCTCCGTTGTATTAACCAAGCAATGGACACCCAAGGCAAACAAGAAAGCGAAAGGTTCCAAAGCTAAGAATAATGTCTCTTTGGTAAACTTAGTGGGAAAGAGCTACACTTCAAAAGAAATTATTGCAAGACTTGGAGTCCAAAACATTCTCAAAAAAGCACAAGGAGGCACCGTGCTTAGTTTGGTTTGTGCATAATGTTCTTTGGGCAAGAGACGTAAACTACAACATACCGCTTGGATTGATTAAACTTGCTGAGGACTATGATGCCTTCAACAACTATGCCTGGGGTTTTAAAAGCTTTAGCTTGACTATTGAATATTTGATAAAGGATTTGAAGCCAACGGTGAAGACACAAAACCTATATGGCTTCCCTTGGGCTTTCATGGTAAATTTTCTTTAATGTTTTACCTTTTTTTTTTATTTATTTCAATCACTATTTTGATTTTTGATGGCATCTTTTTTTCTAGGCTTGGGCATTTGAAGCCATTCCTCACCTCGTGCATCAAGTCAAGGAATACTCCAAAGAAGTTACCTATCCAAGAATTGTTAGATGGCTCACCGCCAGAACAACACAAAATTGAGTGTTGACCTTTTCAACCCCCCTAAGGAAGTCGTAAGCATTAGAACACAAAGATGACTAGGTGTTGCAACAACTTTTATAATGCTCCGCAAAAGAAGTTACCTATCCGTTGAAAAACAACAACACATTTATCCGTTATAACATGCAACTAATTTTTTACAAAGTTATCATTCGCAACAAGATCCGTTGGAAATGTCCAACAGATAATTAACTCCGTTGCAACAAGTTACCCAACGCATGAATCTCGTTATAACATGAAACTAGTTTTTTTACAAATGCATGAATAACTCCGCCGAAACAAGTTACCCATCCGTTGGAAAATGTCCAATGTGATGATAAACCAACAAGTTACGCAACAAGTTGACAACTAGTTTTTTGGACAATTTCCAACAAGTACCACGTATAATTAAGCTTGTTGCAACATATCACTTTATTTACTAATTTGATAACTTCGAACAAGTTACCCAAGTTTTTACAACAATACAATAATCCGTTGCAACAAATTACTAATAGATTGTATAATATCCAACATATGAGAAACTCGTCGCAACAAGTTACCTATCGTTGGAAAAACAAGTTACCCATCCGTTGGAAATTTTTCATGTAGATGAGATACCGTCGCAACAAGTTACCTATTTGTTGGACATTGTCCAACGTATGTGTAACCTTTTGCAACAACCTCGTTAACTTGTTTTAAATAGGTTTTGCTTTTTATGATTTAGAACCATTATGATATATCTACTTTTTTGTTGTAGGTTGTGAACCCATGGCTTGTTCCAACAATAAGAGAGTTGGAGATGCCATGCCTTGTCACCTTTGTGCCCACAGCACCAGTGCAACCTCGATGCATTGATTAATGGGTTCAAAGGGAATTGGCCGGAGTGACAGCCATCACTAGGGTTGATAATGTTATACCGGTGGTGGTGGTGATGTTGTGCCGGTGGTGATGTTGTTGTTGGCGCTTGGTGGTGATGTTCTTGTTGATCTTGTTGTGGTGTTGATTTGTTGGTGGTGGTGTTGTTGATGTTGTTGGTGGTGGTGGTGGTGATGATGTCCCAGCAAGTATTCACGGGGAAAAATTAAGAGATGATGATGCTAATATTGGTGGATTTTACCCCGGATTGAGTGATTTTTCCTTGGTGGTAATTTTAGTAGTGGTGGATTGAGTGGTAGAAGATTTGTTGATGTTGGTGTCGGTACTTCTAAGGTCCCTTCATGTGCTTGTGAGTGCACCACTTGCAAGGACACAATGGATAATTTGATTAGAAAGGTGGAGGAATTCGTGCAGCCCAAGAAGCCACAAACACTTCTATACGCAGGTTGATATCCAAGAGGGTATCAAACCATCAAAGAATCTTTCCTCACCTTATACTCCTGTTCATGCTCGGAGGAGGGCAAAGCAATTGCCAAGGCACTTGCATCGCTTAGATCAAGAAGATCGTTGCTACTCCTAGTAAGTCAATTGAGACTCCTCTTCTTGATGTTGGGCCAAAAGTGCTAAAAAAGGTGGACATTTTCAAGCCTGTACATGCCCAAAGAAAGAAAAAGGTTGAGACTGCAATCAAGTCCAAAAAGAGTGGGAGAACCATGTACTCAATGCATGAATTTGGAGCAAAAAGAGACTTCAAGGCTCGACAAGCATGGAAATATGGTGGGAGGATTGGGTAAGTTTCAACACTTGTATATATCTATCTAATTCAAGTATGTTGTTGCAAAAAGTAGATAACTGCTCCTTTATTTTGTCAATCCGATACACCAAGTTAACTAGTTGGTGCAACAAGTAGATAATCTGTTGCAACAAGTTAATTAGCCGTTGCAACAAGTAGATAATCCGTTGCAACAAGTTAACTAGTGTTGCAACAAGTAGATAATCGTTGCAACAAGTTAACTAGCATTTGCAAAATAGCCTTCCTTTATTTTATTGAATCGTTGCACCAAGTAACTAATCGTTTTACTACTTTTACTTTAGTATGTAGATGAAGTCCTCGCTTCTAATGCGTATGAGGCAAATCAATTTCCCCGAGTACTATGATTCTACCGACATAATCCCGGACCTCAACTTTTATAACAACATGTCCAAGAGGTACGCAGAATTGACAAAAGAGAGCATACAGCCCAAATGCCGTGTCTCTCGAAGGTTAGACTTGTGAATTCAAGTGGGATGATGATATGGTCGATTATTGTAGGGGTGTCGACCCTACCCGGAGGTCGCTTGGGCTGGTGCAAAGAGGGTTTTAACAAAGGATGAATATTAATGCCACACATTTTGTCACTCTCGAGTTCATGATTGAAGAGGAGTGGTAAATGTGTATGACTGCAACGTTCCCGTCTGATGAAGAATCTAATTTCTTTTGTTTCATGGAGCCGGTAATGGAATTGTGGCCCAAGTTATTGCAACAGAGTGGAATGTTCGCACACTTGCCTGCAAAGTTACTCAATGAATCTTGGGAATTCAATAGGCTACAGAATCTCCCCCGCAATGTCACTGGTAAGGCATGTGGTTCGTGGTCAATTGCTTTTATGGAGGCTTTGCTTACCGGCACAACTGTGACAAAACCCGAAAGTCTAATCAGCGACAACTCTGTAGGGAGGATGCAATGGAGATGGGCATTAGGTGTCATTGAAAAGGTGTTGGAGCCCTAAGATGGGTTGATAAACAGTTCATTGATTTTGCATTTTTTGGAGCCAAAATGTGGCCTGTTGAACAATTTAAGTATATATTAGGAGTTTTTTTATGACATTATGTAATTTAAGTATATATTAGGTGGTCGTACTTTTCTAAGACATTTTGTTAAGTATATATTAGGTGTTCATTATTTAAGTTGTGTTCAATACATTATGTTCAGTGGTTTCAGTAGTTTTAAACAAGTCACAAAATCTAACAGCTGTTGAAGAAGCTGCAACGACTGACCCATCTGTTGCAACAGATCTAACTGATGTTGAAGAAGTTGCAACAAGTTGATCGACAAGTTTGTCATCCGTTGCAAAGATGAAAGTTGTTGCAACAAGTTTGTAAATTGTTGCAAAGATGGATGTTGACATAAGTTGACAAATCAACAAGTTGATAAGTTGCAACAAGTTGATGTCTGTGCAACAAGTTTGTCATCCGTTGCAACAGATGAGTAAGTTGTTGCAACAAGTTTGTAAATTGTTGCAACAGATGGTTGTAAGCTTGTTGCAACATACGGGTCGATCGTTGCGACAAATCTAATCGATGTTGAAGAAGTTGCAACAAGTTGATAACTGTTGCAACAAGTTTGTCATCCGTTGCAACAGATGAGTAAGTTGTTGCAACAAGTTTGTAAATTGTTGCAAAGATGGTTCATTGTTGCAACATATGTTGGGTGCAACAAGTTTGATAATCCTTGCGACAAATCTATTGGTTAGTAAGTTGTTACAACAATGTCAAGAGTTGTTGCAACATATGGGTTACTAATATGTTGACAAATCTAACCGATGTTGAAGATGAGTCGTTACAACCAGATGAGTCGATTGTTGCAATAAATCTATCAATTGTTGAAGAAATTGCAACAACTAACCCATCCGTTGCAACAAGTTTTTAATCGTTGCAACATGCATTGGTTAGTTGTTGCAACAAGTTACTAATATGTTGCAACAGATTGGTTAGTTGTTGCAACAAGTTACTAATATGTTGCAACAAGTGCATTATCTGTTGTAACGGATGAGTAACCTGTTTAAAAGTTTCACATTTAGTAAACAATAAGTATCATTGGTTTTCGTTGTTTACACCTAAATATGGGTGAATCAAGTAGTTCTCATCAAATTACACCAACGATCGCTCGATTTGGGAAGTATACGCTTAGTTGATCATATGTCCTGACTCGAATACCATCAAATTGGTTAGGAACATTTAATAAATAATAAATATCATTGGATTTTCGATGTTTACACCTAAATATGAGTGAATCAATTAGTTCTCATCAAATTACACCAACGATCGCTCGATTTGGGAATATACGCTTAGTTGATCATATGTCCCGACTCAGATACCATCAAATTGGTTAGGAACATTTAGTAAACAATCAATATCATTGGTTTTCGTTGTTTACACCTAAATATGGGTGAATCAAGTAGTTCTCATCAAATTACACCAACGATCGCTCGATTTGGGAAGTATACGCTTAGTTGATCATATGTCCTGACTCAGATACCATCAAATTGGTTAGGAACATTTAGTAAACAATCAATATCATTGGTTTTCGTTGTTTACACCTAAATATGGGTGAATCAAGTAGTTCTTATCAAATTACACCAACGATCGCTCGATTTGGGAAGTATACGCTTAGAATTTCCCATCAAATCAATGAAATTACCGTCTAATCCATTAAGGATGTTAGTAGATAAATATATTGATCACTAAATATCATTGAATCCCTTTGTTTAACACTAAATATCATTGGTTCCCTCTGTTAATCACTAAACATATGTGACTTATATCCTAGTTGTTGCAGCAATTTCATGATCTGTTGCAGCAATTACATAATCTGTTGCAGCAATTGCATAATCTGTTGCAACAAGTACATAATCTGCTGCAGCAATTGCATAATCTGTCTAAAGTACAGCTTGCATAACCCGTTGCAACAAGTACATAATCTGTGCAGTAAAGAATTATTTAACCCGTTGCAACAAGTATATAATCCGCGTAAAGCAGAAAACATAGCTGTTGAACAAGTCATATCACTTGTTGGATGAAACAACTCATTCTACTGTAACAAGTCATGTCACTTGTTGGAACAAGTCATGTCACTTGTTGGAAAACCAAATTAAGTTAGTTGCTGCAACAAGTACATAATCTGGTTAGCAAAATCCCAACAAGTTACACAAATTGCGTTGCAAATGTAATTTTTACTTGGTGAAAACTGCTCGTAAATTTCAAAACCACGTAACATACATTGGTGATTTGAGCAAGATCAACATATCATTTAAACCAATTTTACTAACAGAAACGACATAAAAATGTCATAAAGTCTAATTTCACAAACACAAAAAATAGTAATTATTATTACAAGACATTGCAAATTTAACAACTAGGGAACAATTCGGTTCGGGCATGTAGTTTTTTTATGGCCAGTTGTTTTACATATGGAGCATTTGTTTTTCCTCGTTGCAAGTGATTCCCCGATTCCACGCCTCCTCTTTGTCCGTCTTCTTCCCGGTTTGCTCGGATCAACATGTGGAGGAGGTATTTCTCTCTCTAAAATCTCCATAGGAACTTCCCAAGATTCTTCAGAAGGCACAGATTCATTTCCTCACGGTATGCAATTATGTAATTCTCCACCCTATAATATGGAGATGAGTAGTCATAAATCCGCCTTCCAAAATCTTCACCATATTGGACTCGAAGCGCGCCATAGCATGTGGGCAAGGTATTTTGTCCTGTGTCAAAAACTCTACAAGTACAAGATCTTCTTTGCGATCGACCGTTGCAACCGAACCGTGGCCGATGACGCCGAACTTGTAGTTAGCAATTTGATGGGCCAATAACTTATTACCCAAGTTGATAAATTTTGATATTTTTTTTTCCATTAAGGGAACAAAGATGGTTGGTGAGTCGATGAACTCCATACGCCTCTCATGAAATTTCTCGCAAACCTCCCGTTTATGGAATCAAATAGAGCAAAAGAATGGGAAATTCTCTTTCAACATTGAACATTGAGTTTATCGACTCGGCTAGCCGTTTGTCGTCATAAAATCATACCGACAAAACAAACATATTAGTGTTAGAACATGTGGTCGAGGCTCACCGTGTCAAAAATCACAACAAGTACAATATCCGCCGCAACAAGTTACCTATTAGTTGGCAAAGCAGATACGTTACTTGTTGGAAACGAAATGTGAAAATACCTATTTCCGGCGTAATGCCCCGCTCCATCCGTGGAATCCAAAGACGTTCAAGATGTTCGGCGGCCCCAGAACCAAATCTCTACATTTGATTGAAATGGTCATTGAAGACATCAATATTGTACGCTTTTGCAGCTTTATAAAATTGAGATACGACCGCCCCATTGTGAAAGGTGGTTCTCAGATTTTCCCCTAGGTGCCTCATGCAAAAACCATAATGACATGTAGGGAAGACAATTGAAACCGCCTTTTTGATACTTGGATGTCTATCAGAAATTATGCACAACTCAGGGGTATCCTCTATATAGCTTCTCATTTGTTCAAAAAAATATTTGTACGAAGCATCACACTCCTTGTCCACCACACAAAATGCCACTGGAAAAATATGATTCTCCGCATCTTGTGCAACTGCTGACAACAACACTCCTTCGTACTTGCTCCTCAAGAATGTCCCATCGATGCCTATGACTTTTTTCATTTGCGCAAAACCAAGCATCCAAGCCTTATAGGCTACAAAAAAGTACTTGAACTTCCCATTTTCATCAACTTTCAATGCCGTCTTACTTCCTGGATTTGCAGAACGAAGCATATAACGGTACGCATCAAGCACTGCATACCCGTGCTCATGTGTCCCCCTTGTCAAAGCCTTTGCAATCTCCATGCCCTTCCAGACCTTCCAATAACTTACCTTACAACCCAAATCTGTACGGATTGATTGACTCATATCTTTTGTAGATGGGCCTTTACCGTAAGGAAACTTATCTTTGAAGTATTCACCAATGACTTTCGCAGTAGCGTGTGGATTATGGCTCGTAATGTGCTCAGAACCACATGTGTGATGCTTTATGTAAGTTCTGATACAAAATCTGTCAGAACTTAAAAGCTTCACAGCCCTAAGCCACCACTTGCACTCCGGATGTACACATCTGAAGCAATACACAGTACGCGAATTAATCACCTTCTTGATTCTAAAATCTTTCTTCAAGCAAGCAAGTTTCAACCAAGTGGCTAGTTCTTCCTTGTTCTTGAATGACATTCCTTTATAAAAACCTGTTTCATCATCTTGAACATGGCTAGATTGTATTGATTGTGTAGTGCCCAATGTATTGCTCGCAACTTCGGGTATAGGAATCGGGTCAGCCCCACTTCCATTATCTGGGATATGCACATCCACCCCATCTAATTCATCATTTAACACATCTTGTTGGTCTTGAGATAAATTGTGGTTCTCTATCGGGCTTCCAACAACGTATACCCTTAAAATGGGCCTAGCTACATCATTCAAATAAGCACGCAAACGAACCTGATCAGTTATCTTAAATGGCAAGACCCTCTGATTTTCAAAAAAGCTGTGCATGTAAGTGATGGCAAGATCTTTTGGTTCACAAGTTAATTCGCAATAGGTGATGATTAGGTTCACAAAATCATCGAACATAACATCTCTTTGGACAAGCCATCGCTATCGTCTCTAATGTGTCACTACCCTTCCATCGCCAAATATATCGATTGTTCTTCTCGATCCATTCACCATGGCAATCAACCCCTATTGTTATCGAGTCCCCCATTAGTGGTGTTCGAGGTACCGAAGATATTTTTTTTTAACAAAAAATTGGTCATGAGAGTACATATCAATCTATAACAAAATGAAACAAGTACAAAGTAGCTTGTTCCAACAGCATTATTGACTTGTTGGAACAAGTGGACTACTTGTTGCAACAAGTAATAAAATTGTTGCAACAAGTCACTAATGTTGGAGTCGCTTGAGCTTTTTGGGTTTCGTTTCAAACAAAAATTGAAGCCGACTCCAACAGATATAGTTGAGTTGTTGCAACAAGTGGAACACCTTGTGCAACAACTATACAACTTGTTGCAAGAAGTCAATAATTTGTTGGAAAGCTTCAGCTTTTTGGGTTCGCGTTTGCACAAAAATCGAAGCCGACTCAACAGATAGTTGAGTTGTTGCAACAAGTGGAACACCCGTTGCAACAACTATACAACTTGTTGCAGTAAAGCAAGTCAATAATCTGTTGGAAGCAGCTTCAGTTTTTTGGGTTCTGTTTCAGACAAAAACTGAAGCTGACTCCAACAGATAGTTGAGTTGTTGCAACAAGTGGAACACCTGTTGCAACAACTATACAAATTGTTGCAAAAGTCAATAACTGTTGGAAGCGACTTGATTTTTTGGGTTCTCGAGTTTCGGACAAAAATCAAGCCGACTCCAACAGATAGTTGAGTTGTTGCAACAAGTGGAACACCTGTTGCAACAACTATACAACTTGTTGCAAACAAGTCAATAATTTGTTGGAAGCGGCTTCAGTTTTTTGGGTTCGTTTCGTACAAAAACTGAAGCTGACTCCAACAGATCGTTGAGTTGTTGCAACAAGTGGAACACCCGTTGCAACAACTATACAACTTGTTGCAAGAAGTCAATAATTTAAGCTTCGCTTTTGGGTTCTGTTTCGCACAAAATCGAAGCGACTCCAACATATAGTTGAGTTGTTGCAACAAGTGGTATACCGTTGCAACAACTATACAACTTGCAACAAGTCAATAATCGAGTTGAGAAGCGGCTATAAGTTTTGGACAAAATCGAAGTCGACTACATCGTTGAGTTGTTGCAACAAGTGGAATACCCGTTGCAACAACTCACTCGATTGTTGGAGGTTATTTATTTAACAATTACAACAACTTCATAATCTGTTGTAGAAGTTGCAACAACCATATTATATGTTGCAACAACTACAACAACATCGTAAGTTGTTGAAAAATCAGTAGATTTATACCCAGGTGAAAAATTGAAATAAAACAACGTTGTTGTACTTACCAAATGAGCGGAAAACACTTATGAAGTAATTGCCAGTGCTACACCAACAAAATTCGGTCAAAAAATTGCAAAATCGGGTGGTCACGAGCTTTTTTCTTTCTTGAGCAACAATGGCGGACGAAGAAGAAGAAGAAGAAAGCAAAACAATGGAATGAGTTATGAAGTAATTTCCGTGCTACAAGAATGAAATCCGGTCAAAAAATTGCAAAATCAAGTGGTCTTGTTTTTTTTTTCTTTCTTGAGCAAAAAGAAGAAGAAGAAGAAGAAGAAGAAGAAGAAGAAGAAGAAGAAACGAGCATCAGAATAAGAAGAAGAAGCAAGAAGAAGAAGATCGTAACGAAGCAAAAAAGAAGAGCCCAAAATGGTGGAAACGGCGCAGACAAATAGAATATTTGGCGCGTTATTTTGGCTCTGTAGGTTTATATGGGTTGGGTCAAAGTGTTAAAAATAAAACTTGGGGGCAAAGTGTAAAAAATAAAGCTTGGGGTTAAAATGTTAAAAATATAACTTTGGGGTGAGTCAAATTTCTCTAATCACTAATCCAAAGTTTATCACCTTTACTCAATTAAAAAAACTAGAGTTACCCCAACTCAATTTTAAAACCCATTTGTCACCTATAATTAAAACCCATAAACTTTTTTGTTACCAAACAATTTAATTTTGTTGCCATAGTATTAATTTTTGTTGCAAAAAATACTTTTGGAGACAAAAAAAAATTCTTGCACGTCGTTGCAATAACAGCCATTGGGAAAACTTTATGCAACAAAATATTTTTTTATTGCCAAAAGTAATTTTTGCAACAATAATCAGTCTATGGCAACAAAAAAAATTATTACCAAATATCTTTTTTCTTGTAGTGAAACATTGAGACAGAAATGCTCCTTATTGCTCCCTCTGGATAAAAAAAAAAGTATTCACTTAGCTTTTTTTTCTTCTGTAAAAAAAAAATGTCAACTTATCAAATCAAGAAAAAATTAATCTTATTTTTTCAGATTTGCTCTTATTAAGTGTTATGTGGTCAAATACCAATATCTATTTAATTAGGAATAGTTTAGTTAAATTATCTATTTTTATATAGGAGTTAGTACTTTTTTAAAGAATATGTAAATGGCTAAGTGAACACTCTTTTTCATCTGGAGGGAGTATCAAACAAAATCACTCAAAACGCATAATATCTTATTTGTCCCATCTCAAATTAGTTGTTGTAAAAGTATCTTGTAAAAGAACATCGATGGCCACATGCCATTATATTGGCTATATACAGCTAAGCCCATAGAGTCTACGAGATTGAACAATGACATATTCATAAGATATGTACATTTATATATATTTAATTATAATTATATATCTAAATGACTTGGGTTATGTCGGATCTTTAAATAAAGGTCTTATTTATTCTGAACCCTTTTTTTTTGTTTATTTAATAGTTAAATTTCAAATTAAACAGAAGCGTCTGTTCACAAAAGGAGCGTTTCTTCAGAAATAGTCTCCTTCTAAACTTCTATAAGCAAAGACGAATCCAGAATTTTAAAAGGATGGATTCACCATTTTAAATTAAAAAAAAAATTTAAAAAAAGGAAGTGTATTTAGTTAGGTTTGATCCCACGACCTTCTTAATCAGTGCTCCACTCAGTCTAGTTTGACCACGTGTTCCTTCAGTTAATATTAGATATATTTTAAGAATTATCTACATAATATATCGAGTTTAGTTGGGTGACCATGTGTTCACGTGACCCATTTTTTATGCCTAAATTCGCCCTTGTCTATAAGTACGGACTCATTGCTGAAGAAGCGATACAATTTGCGTGTATGATTTCAGGTTTTGTTGTATCGTGATAGAGATTTGCTCGTAATCCCCAAAGAATATACAAGCAATAACTCTTGAATGATAGTGATCTTTCACGCCTCAAAGCCTTAATTTCTCTGTTATTCTTCTATTCTTTCTAACAGTTGTGATATCTCACTTCTTTAGAGTTAATTTGACTAATCTTCAAAGCTAAGCTTGAGTAGATCAACTCAATATTCTACAATTAAAAAATATAACTTTCGAAATCCGAATGATGCTACATAAATTGAGACATAAGAAATATTAAATTAGTATATAAAAAATATTCAATTTCATAAATTAAAGAGTGCTAGTTCTGACCATGCAAAATACTGTAGTACATATACACAATTCAGAATCCGCGACTTAAGTAGCACTAAAAATAAAAAGTTGTACCAAACTAGTGCAAAAAAAAAAAAATTCCATTAATAGTATTCACGCACGAATTTCGTGCGTGAAAGGACCAAAGTGCAAAATTTCACTTTGGCCCTTTCACGCACGAAATTCGTGCGTGAATGAAGCCCCATAAATCACCATCTTCCCCACCAGATCGCGACATCTCCCGCCCCCACCCGCCATTAACCCCATTTTTCAGTGGTCCCACCCCCTTTAAAACTATAATTTCGTGTTATTTTTCAATCCAAAACTCAATATTCTTGGTATATTGAAGTGTAGGAACAAGTTTCTAAGGTTGGATTTCGGAATAGAGCGGCGTATAACACATTTCAAAAACTCAAAAAAAGCTTCAATCTAGGTATTTCACTACAAATTTTCTATTACATTGTTAAATATATTATTATCTAAGCATGGTCATTGTATAACTGTGGTGGATTACTCGTTTTGCTTTTTTTTTTTTTTTTTTGCGTTTTTTGGGCAGTCCGTGCACTGTTGGGACTGCCCATTTTTTCATTTTTTTTTTTTTTAATTTGTTTATCTATTGTTAATTAGTTAATTATTTATTGCTTGTTTATTTAGTATTTGTTAATTATTGGATTAGCGACTTAAGTATTTATTAATTGTTAGACTAGCTATTTCAATTGTTAGGCTGCTAATTATTTATTTTGTTTTTGCTAAGCCAATTGTTGTTTATTTGTTAATAATTTCTTAATTGTTTTGTTTCATTAGTTAATTAATTGTTTATTTGTTAAATATACGATAATAATTTATTAATTTTTTGATTAGTTACTTAATTGTTTATTTATTAAATATATGATAATAACTTGTTAATTATTTGATTTGTTAGTTATTTGTTTATTTATTAATTATTTATACTAATTGTATCCTAACTAATTGTTAATTATTTAACTCATCTTTATATTTTAGGAATGAAAACCCTTAGTTTAGGATTCATAACCCGTAGCTTAGGATTGAAAACCCTTAATATAATTTTCTATAAAAGATTACGTAACTAATATTACTTGTTAATGATTTATTTAAAATACGTAAAACGAATGGGTCACCACAATCTTTAATAAAATTTTCGATAAAAGATTACATAACTAATACTAATACTAATACTACTTGTTAATGATTTATATAAAATGCGTAAAATAGATGGATCACCACCCTCTTGATCCGGCCCTTCGACCGAGAGTTATCGTATCTTGGCCACCGAGCATAGGTCGCAACATATATGGACATCCGACACACTTCGAGTCTCGTGTCCGTACCCGGTTAGGGGACTCGGCATGGGAGATCTTGGCCGCTCGCCCCCACATCCTCGTGTCCCGGATATACTACGTCGGGGCGGTATCTACCGGTGCGTCGAAGTTGGTCGGCACGGACACGATAGGTCGCTAGTGACGCATTGATTGAGAGGTGGCGACCGGAGACGCACACATTTCATCTCCGCACTGGTGAGGCTACCATTACCCTTCAGGATGTGGAGGTCATCTATGGGCTACGAGTTGATGGATGCCCATTGTATATTGAGGAGCCTCTTTGTCTGCCGCCTTACCGAGATGAGTTGATTAGGCTCACCGGTTTTATTTGCTCTGGATGGTCATATTTCCGGCCAGAGTCGGCTTTTGTTGTCGCCCTTTATGCTCCTTGCGCCTCACGGACATGCGACATCCGATTGGAGAGGACACGCCTCGGGCCCGATGTTGATCGACGTGCGCGTCTATACCTACTCATCATATTCGGGGCCATCCCTACCCCCGAACACTTCGGGTTCGCATATGAGCTTGAGATATCTTCGGTATATCGACGATCTCGCCGAGATAGGATGTTATAGTTGGGGCGGTGCTGTGCTGGGCTACATGTATCGAGGATTACGCCGATGTTCTATGGGCACGAGGGTAGAGGTCCTCGCATTTGCTCGCTCCCTTCGGGTTATATATTTAAGTGCGTGTTATTATACACAAAATATTTTTTTTTTAAAACGACGACTGAGACCTTTTTTTAATTGACTATATCAGATATGGGTGTGGACTAGGTTGAGACCTTTTCAGCCCATACGGCTCGACCCCGCCGACTATCTTATCGTCCCGATGCCGTACGCGCGGAGATGGTCGCGAGGCGTACGCCGACGTGTGGAGACGCACCACGGCCTTCTCCCGTTTAGGGATCGCTAGACCGCATGACGCGCGGACGGTATGTTCATATTTTGGATTCACACGCTAGACCACATAACTACTATTTTAGTCTTATGTTGTTAACTAGTTCAATTCTTTTTACTGGCTTTTATATGGACGCGTATGATCATATTTTGGATGAGCGCCGGCGTTTTGTGCCTGGTCAGCACATGTGGATGTCGCGGTGTCCATTGATACATATGGATATCGTTGAGTATCACGCGCCCGATCGCGTGTTACGGCAGTTTGGGTATGTACAGAATATACCCGCGGCTACGGTTTGGGAGCATGACCACTATACGAGGACGAGCGTGCCGGCGTCGATGATGCATGGCAACTCCATATGCAGCAGCAGGTCCATAGTTGGGATGTGAGGATGGCGAGCCTAGCGGTGGTCGGACATGACACTCCCATCCATGTGTGTACGGAGTGGTACATGCGGATCACTCGCATCATTATTGGCAACCCCCCAGGCGTCGTCCAGATGGATTGGGATATGTAGCTCTCGCAGGAGCGTACGAGGCGCTGGTAAGTTTTATTAGTCTTAAACTTAAACCATCGTCTTATGTACTACTTTACAAATTTATTAAATTGTTAATATTTGCAAACATATGCAGGTACGGACCGTTCGGACGATGCGCTATGAGAGAAACGCGCCGTACGGAGTCCCCGAGACGGCGGAGTATGCGGCACGGATGATTGAGCTTGCCGAGACTGGTATGAGACAGGCACATGCCTTTAAGCGTCTCCCGAACAGTGTTCGGTGCCCCACCTCGGCGACGAGTGGCCGTGGTCGCCGAGGAACTCGTGGCCGTCGCAGAGGTGGTAAGGGGTCGCAGGTGATGAGGCTCCATCGACTACGCATATCCCATCGACTTCTCATTCCCGCCGTCGACTTCACGTACACCTCTATATACGCCGGGACCTTTTTTCAGGTGTTATTGTGCCGGCCTTCACTTTCACATCCACCGCGCCGTGATCCACGGGGGTGAGCGGCGATTCGTGATCTCGTGGTTGCGAGGACCCACACCGGGCGCTAACCATCGTGAACCTCTGGGTATCTGACCCCATGAACATGTATCTGACATGACATGACATACTCGGGTATTGTATGAGCAAGAGACACAGACAATTCGATATACGCTGCAGCGGCTGGTATCGAACCCGTGACCTCTCCCCTTTTGTTCTCCCAAAGGAGACGTCTCTCACCACCGAGCTGCAACAATCAGGTGCGAGGCGCTCCCTTGTGAGACAAAGAGCAAGAGGTCGCGGGTTCGATACCCGTAGCTCTGCAGAGTGAAGATGGCATAGTTGTGCGATCCGTCTGCGACCCTTGCTACAATATTGCAGTGTACATGTCATGTTATGTCATGGAGGGCAACCCGCAGCATGCATGGGTTACACCTGCGGATCCTCAAACATAAGACGCCTGACTTGGCATACTTGGACATTGTATGTGAAAGGGTGCTTAGCCAGTTCGCACACTCTGCAGAGCTTCGAACCCGCGACCTTGCAGTCACTTTTGTCTGAGCCTTACCTCAGCGCCTCTTACCAGTTGAGCTGCAGCTCAATTGGTAAGAGGCGATTCCCTTTGGGGAATGTAAAGGAGCCTGAGGTTCCGCGTTCGAACCCCGAGGGGCGCGCTGCGGCGTGTGTGCATTGCGCACGATAGAACGGGCTGTACCCAGTGCATAGACAATACCTTAGCAGGGGGGGCAACCTACAGTCGAGACTGTGGATCCTCACAAGGGTGGCCTACATTTGCAGTTCGACGACACGCACGAATTTCGTGCGTGAAAGGCTCAAACTGCATTTTTGCAGTTTGGTCCTTTCACGCACGAATTTCGTGCGTGAATACTACTAATGGAATTTTTTTTTTTTTTTGCACTAGTTTGGTACAACTTTTTATTTTTTGTGCTACTTAAGTCGCGGACTCACACAATTCAAATCAAAGTGACAGTTCAGCGAACTCATAATTAATGCACTAGGTAAGCCCCTATTTAATTTGCCCCCACCACTATTTATATCTCAAACCAAACACTTATCCAATGTACTATCACTCCATTGCTTCTTCATTCTTCTCTTCTTTGAACATGGCTGAAAATGATTTAAAAATATTAGGTGCATGGCCTAGTCCATATGTTATGAGGCCACGTATAGCCCTTAACATAAAATCTTTGGGTTATGATTTCTTGGAAGAACAATTTGGTCCTAAGAGTGATCGTCTCCTTAAATCAAATCCTGTTTACAAGAAAATCCCAGTTCTAATTCATGATGGAAAGCCTATTTGTGAATCTCTCATTATTGTTCAGTATATTGATGAAAATTGGAATTCTGGTCCCTCTATTCTTCCTTCTGATCCTTATGATCGTGCCATTGCCAGATTTTGGGCCACTTATATTGATGATAAGGTGTGTGCTTAATTTTCAATTTCTTGCTTTCAGTTTCATCTGTTCTTGTCTCCTATAGTTGAATTATAGAGCCCGGAGCCTAAAGGGCATTTTTTTCGAGGAAATCAACCAAAAGGGAATATTAAACATGGGATAAACCAAAAGGGGTTGTTCTGCCGCTTAAAAAAAAAATTTGACAGCCCACACCAAACGTGTGTTTGTGCTGTGGGCTCCACAACCTTTTTAAGAACAACTTTTTTTGTCACAGATGGTAGGCTCATTCAATACCTGCTAAGGAATCTATTTATTTTAATTAATTATGCAAGTGGCAAAAACAAATTTTTTTTTTTATTGGGACCGTGAATTGGTATGCGAACAATTATTACATATACAATCCAATCATAATTTTTCTGTATATACAGTTTTAGACGTCCCAATGATGTAAGTTACTCTCTCTGTTTAATTTTATTTGTTCATTATATTAAAAATACGTTATCATTTTTACTCGTCCATTTTAGCATATCAAGAGAAAAAAAAAATCTTATTTTACACTTAACATTAATTACTGATTTTCAAATCATTCTTCAAGTCTATTGACACTATACACCAATTTTTATGAGTATTATGATAAAATATATACTTCATTTAGTAATTCTTAAGGGACGTGCACGGACAAAAGTGGACAAGTAAATATAAACGGAAGGAGTATATTTGAAATGCTTTACTTTTATTTTTTTATAATTATTATTTTAGTACTATTTGTAATTAAATTATTTCTCTTTTATTTACAACATAAATTTGAATTTTAGCTTCAATTGTCAAGATAATTACATGAGATTTTTATCTATATTTTCATATTTTTGACTTGTTATTTGAAATAATTTCATTTAAACTTTTAATTTTTTTAATCATGATTCAAAATCTTTTTTCTCTTATCTCAAATTCAAATGGGTCTTATCCTTTTGTATTTTGAAACTGAACGTTTTTCATTTTTTCGTCTTTATGTTATTTGTTTATTGTTATTGCATCATTTATTGTTAGTATTAATTGAGACTTTTTATTAGCTTGTTATTTGATATTATACCATTGAATACATATTTCACTCCATTTAACAAAATATCGATAAACATATATATTCTTTTTATGCCGTTACTTGGCTTAATGAGGTACTTTTGTCTCTGCTTATATATATATATATATATATATATATATTGTCACGACCCGCCTCGAGGACCGCGACGGGTACCCGGAGCTAGATACCGAGCACCGTACATCGTACCATTATCGCCTTAATCCATATTCATATAAACTTCATGTAACCTGGATTCATTTAAGCTTCATTGACATGTACACATATCCACATATAACAACATTCATGACAGCAAAAGAATAATGTGCAACATATACGTCGAGGGCACATGACGACTGCTACCCACATAAAAGTATCTACGAGCCTCTAACTGAAACCCTGAGATCATGACGATGGGACAGGACCCCATCATGTCCAAATATGTACACAAAAGAATATATCAAAGACGGCACCTCCGATCTATGGAAGTGCTGCGGGTGCTCGAACCGACTCACCAGGAAGCGGGGTCGTCTCCCGTCTCTACTCGTGGGCATGATCACATCGTCCAAAGAAAAAGATGTCAGTACGAACAATGTACTGAGTATGTAAGGCATATATCATAAAGTAACAGAAGCACAAGAAGACAAAGCAAAAGCGAAGGGATAACTGATAACTGCTTGCCTCTTAAGGCGGAACCATGCATGCATACGCAAAACATATCATATCATATGTTGCTGCGGAACGTGCAGCCCGATCCATATATTGCCGTGGAACGTACGACCCGATCCATTATCCATATGGCCCGCGTCCGAGCATCCCGCGTCCGGGATTGTCACGACCCAACTCCGTAGGCCGCGACACGTGCCCTAGTTGGGCACTCATACATACCTTAACCTAAATTAGCAAAATATTACAAATAGCGTAAAATAATAATTTAACGGAGTCCGGCCGGGCATGACACACGAAGGCCGATAAGGCCGTCACAAAACATAGATAAACTCTAAACGTACGCAAATCTCACGAAACATATACGAACCCACACCACATGTCTACGGACCTCTACGTAACAAAACATAATCATATGACGGACAGGGCCCCGCCGTACCCGTAATAAATACGTACATATGCGAGCGAGAAAATCTTATACCAAAATACGGGCTCGGACAAGGAGCGCTTCAACAACCGAGCGAGATAACCTAAGCAACGGATCCTCAAATCGCCGATTCGTACCGCGCGGCACGAAACGCAGCCTCCGAAGAAAGGGGTACACGGAAAATGTATCTGAATATGTAAAGCGTAAAATGTAATAAACAAAACTAAAATCGAACAGAATGTGCGGAAAACGAACGAGGTGCATAGCTAATCAAAAATGCGTACCGAAATCATACGTAATGCATGCGTAAAACATATGCAAAAAGCCGGCCCGCTATGGGACTCGGTGAACGAGCGAGAGGCGCTCCCTTCTATCCCGCGCCAAACACATCATACTTCGAATAGGAATATCTCCGAAAGATCGAACATACCAAGTGGCCACATCGAACATAATCCACGGATATCGGCATAAGCGTACATGGCACATCATACACCACAACCCATGTACGTATATACACCCCCTCACACCGGGGCGCGGCGAACAATGCAGAGACATACGCTTGAGAACATATCCTGGCCCGGGCTCAGTGTGGGAAACATTGAGGCATCCACGAGTAGAGTAGTGAGAAACTAATGCAATAAAATAACATATATATATCCAGAGACTCGATGAGGCAGATCAAATGACAAATCAGATCAATGAAATCGGACGGAGTCATAGTATAGTACGTACCTTTCGGACATCACAGTAGATTATGTCAGGGCAGAACATTTGGAGTCAAAGTACATATCAAACGTTTCATAGGACTTAATGGAATATTTAAAATGATTTTTGTTTAGTAGCTAAAACATTTCTTAAAGCCGCTCGAAGACAAATCGTAAGTACAAAGGAGTAAAATCAGAAATAGGGGGCCCACCTCGGTCAATTGAGGTGGCGGACGCAAATTACATATGTTCAACTTCATAATATCATTTACGGGGGT
>NC_081345.1:2174509-2272757 GCF_029784015.1 Lycium ferocissimum
GGGAGCCACCAAAATGTATCACGATCTCAGATGTCTATACTGGTGGGATGGAATGAAAAAAGATATAGCAGAATTCGTCGCTCAGTGCCCAAATTGCCAGCAAGTCAAGATTGAGCACCAGAAACCCGGTGGCTTATTGCAGGAAATGGAGATTCCGACGTGGAAGTGGAAAATAATTAATATGGACTTCATCACAGGTTTGCCCCGCACTCCACGGAGGTATGATTCCATATGGGTTATCGTTGATAGGCTGACAAAATCAGCCCATTTCCTCCCAGTTAGGACCACCTATTCAGCCGAGGATTATGCCAGATTATATATTGAGGAGATAGTGAGGCTTCACGGAGTTCCCGTATCTATTATCTCTTACAGAGGTGCCCAGTTTACAGCAAATTTCTGGAGATCATTTCAAGAAGGATTGGGGACCCAGGTAAGTCTTAGTACAGCATTTCATCCTCAGTCTGACGGACAGGCCGAGCGTACTATCCTGTTATAGCCCGTACCTTGTACGATTGGATATTTCGAAGTCGTCGTGGAAAGTTAAGGCGAGACGATTTTCAAAAGAATCATTTTAATGTGCAAGTCGTTATAAAATTATTTGTGACTATTATTAGTAGGGAGATATTGTGGGAGGTCAAGGGTAAAAAGAGGAGTTTGCAAAATGGCCAATGGAAATAATGTGGAAGGTTGGGGGCAAAATGGGAATTTCACATAAGTTTCATGAAAATTCCATAAAAGGCCATATTGGCCATGTGAAGAAAAAAAAAGATGATAATTAAGTCATCTTTGTCAAGATTTCAAGAAAATTCTAGAAAGAATAAATAAAAGGAAAAAGGGAAGAAAAATCTAGAGAGGGGCGTGTGCCCTCACATGCATGCAAGAGTATTTATATATATGCATAAGAGGAAAGAAAGGAAGCAAGAAACAAAGGAAAGAAGAGGAGAGACACCATGGCCTATTCGGCCATGGTGGTGAAAAATTGGCTTCATGCAATCTTGCCCCAAAAATTTTTCTCTTCATGTATTCCTACCAATTTGGAGGTGCTCTTCAACATGGTATAGTTGTTGGGATAAGAAACTTCCTCTTTGTTGCAAGTTGGCAACTTTAGCCAAGTGAAGGAGTTGTGAAGAAAGGTATGATTCCATTCCTTTTTATGGGATTGTGAAGGTTGTGTTTATGTTTTGGAATGTAGAAATGAGTAGGGATCATGAGAACATGGAAGTTGCATAGATGTATATGTGTGTGAGTATAGCCGTATGCATGTAATGTGGGTAGGCAAGCATGAGTTGGGTTCTATGTTGTATTTAGTTGTTGTTGTGGTGAACTCTATATGGGCAATGGAAGATTAATGACTTTACTTAAAGTTGGGAATGTGGAAGGTGGCCGTATGTATGTGTGTGGGTTGTAGGAAAATATGAACTTATTTTATGTAATGTAATTTGATAGTTATAGTTGATGTAACATGTAGAAAATGGATGGAAAATCATGAAATGTGTGTGTTGTGATGTTGGCCGTGTAGGGGCTGTTTTTGGTAAGTGATGGCGAATTGATTTTACTTAGCATTTTGGTTGATGTTGTTATGGATTATGTTACGAGAATGAAGGTATTGCATGGTTTAAGTTGAAGTTGTTGTTGTTGTGAGTTTGGCCGTGTGTATGTAGTGTTATGTAGGGATGAAGGACTCATTTTATTTAGTAGGTTTGAGATGTTGTGTTGCGGGTTCTATGATGTAAATGAGAGTTTAACGACTTAAATGGAAGTTATAATCGTGTGCGGGCTGTTTTGTTAGATAATGTGAATCAAATATGCTTACTTGTATTGATGACCATAATGTGGTTAAATGTATGAGTTGTTAGTATGGTTGATAGTTTGGCCGGGGTTGAATTCCCGGATTCGTTGATGTTGATTTGGGCCGAGCCATATTCTCGGGATGGTGCATTTATAGGAGGTGGGCTTTACGCGAAATTTCTACAGACAAGAACAAATCCAAGATTGGAATTTCAAAGCTTCATGAATAGTAATTGATAAGCATGACCAAATCACGGCATTTTGGCGAACTTTGGACGAGAATTTGGAGTAGCGTAAGCCCAGATAAAAGGTATGTAAGGCTTCCCTTTTTCTTCTTTGGCATGTCTTAGATGTACTAGGCTTGATTACGAGCCTCGGGGGCCACTCTAAATCTAGAAATCCGAGATTGAATTTAGTTACTATTCATTCAATAGAATTGAACTAATTAGTTTACACTTTAGTGCAAGAAATGGTTAAGCGTCCGTAACCTTTGGAAACGAAAGTGGAATGTTTTGAAATCTTCAAGGACGACCTAATAGGACATAATGACCACGTTTTTAGGTCCGTTATCCGACTTGACTCGAGGTGGGACCACACCCCTCAAGACCTAAGTGTATAGTACTATTTGCCTTAATTCCGCTCGTTAAACAATGGAAATTGTGGACTAATGATTTGAGTTTGCTATAAGTATCCGGTAACCCCGATATGGGTATTCTGATTAGACTATTCGGATATAGACGCTCCGATAAGAGTAAGTTTGATATGAATATTCCGATATAAGCATCCGTCGTAAATGTTCGAAAATAGAAAATCCGATATAAGTATGCAAACATAAGAGTGATATATAAGCATTGGATATAAGTAAGTTGACACGAATACTCTCTCCGTAAGTCTTAATGTTCTCCATACACGACCTCGGATCGCTTGGAAAGTCCGAAGAGGTTTCTCGTATGTTAAATGCTTATAACTCTCGATGCTAACCCGGAAGAACCCGAGACTTGTTCGAATCTTCGATGTTAATAAGCGTATGTATTCATCGAGTCCGATTTCATATGCATATGTTTCGCACTACTCGCTCGCGCGCGACTCAATGTATCTTTCATCGAGTCCCGGGGGCATGTTATGATCTCGTGTGTACGTCACGATACGATTCCGATTCACCGAGTCCCGGCCGTGACATGTTCTCGTGCGCACTTCTCGGCATTATTCACCGAGTCCCTCGTACTTGCGGGCGGGACACGTTATCCGTATGTGATTATGATGTCTTGTTATGGGGATGGTGGCCAGGATGGCACATGATTATTATTCACCGAGACCCGCAGTAGAGGGCCGGGACATGTTATGTATAAATGATTCTGAGATGCATGATTTTATCTACCGAGTCCCTTAATAAAGGGCCGGGACACGTTATTGGCACATTTGACATCTGATTCCTGTTATACATGATCCTATTCACCGAGTCCCTCATCGTAGGGCCGGGACACGTCACACACCTATGTGATTTATGATTTTGACACGCATTCTCGTATTCGTCCGATATATGTTATCCTCTCGAGCCTTCTCGCACGTTCGTACTCTCTCGATATATGTCGCATTTGTATGATCCGTAAGTTCCGTATTCCGTCCGAACATGATTTCATCCGAACATTCCGTATGCTCGTACTTTGTCCGACGTATGACGACACGGGTTCACTCGTGATTTCGTACCTCTTGGGACACGCGATCCGTGATTTGTGAAATAAGCATTCTCGGTACTCGTTTTGACTTATTTACCTTCTGTACCCCTCTTGGTATACGAGACAGGTAGGTAGGAGCTGAGTCTGAAGGGTAAGCGTCTCCTATTCGAAGTAGGGTATTTATCTGCTAGTTCTGTCTGTTTCAGTTATAGTTCGGTTACTTTGTGTTGTATGCCTTACATACTCAGTACATATTCCGTACTGACCCCCTTTCTTCGGGGGCTGCGTTTCATGCCGCGTGTACTCCCGCATGAGCCGAAGTTATTATAGAAGATGATCCGGCGGAGATGGCAAACTCCATTTTCCCGGAGTGCCGCCGAGTCGCAGTTTGTCCGTTATGATTTACGGATCCGTGTTAGAGACTTTGCGTAAGCGTCGTGGGTGTTGATGGTCAGTCTGTAAGCGGCTCCATCAGCCGATACGTCATATGTGGTTGGTTTTGTTTGACTACAGAATTTATGTAATTTGAGAGCAACGAAAGGAATTATTTCTGAAAGTTATATTTTGCCTTTTATCTTTATTTGGAAAAAAAAGTTATGTGCGTAATAAGAGTCTGTGGGTTCGCTCGGCTCCGGATGTGGGGTCGGGTGCCCATCACGTCCCATGGAATTGGGGCGTGACATATCCAGACGCTAGAAGATATGTTACGGGCCTGTATTATCGATTTCAGAGGTAGCTGGGATGATCACTTACCGTTGATTGAATTTGCCTATAATAATAGCTACCACTCCAGCATCCAGATGGCACCGTACGAGGCTTTATATGGCAGGAAATGCAGGTCACCAATTGGCTGGTTCGATGTCGGTGAAACTAAATTAATTGGTCCAGATATGATCCAGCAGGCGGTGGACAAAGTAAAGCTTATTCGGGAAAGATTATTAGCGGCCCAGAGTCGACAGAAATCGTATGCAGATAATCGACGTCGGCACTTGGAGTTCGAGGTTGGTGATTGGGTATTCCTGAAGGTATCGCCTATGAAAGGTGTTATGAGATTTGGTAAGAAAGGGAAGCTCAGTCCAAGATACATTGGGCCTTATCAAATTATTCGGAGAATAGGCAAAGTTGCTTATGAATTGGATGCGCCGAATTATTTGGGAGCAAAGATGCACCCGGTATTCCATGTTTCCATGCTCGTAAGTGCATTGGTGACCTTTCCGGAATATTTCCCGTGGATGATGTCCGGAGTCACGGAAGAACTATCCTATGAAGAGCGACCGGTAGCTATATTGGATCGTCGGGGAAAGAAGGTTGCGGAACAAGGATGTGGCCTCTCGTTAAGGTCTTTGTGGCGGAATAATAATCGGGAGGAAATGACCTGGGAAGCGGAGGAGCAGATGAAGAAGAAGTATCCTCACTTATTCCCGGAGCCCACAGGTAATCTAATTCCTTACTTGATTCCGTTGGTCAATGAATGAATTGTGTGTAATATCTACAAAAGAACTCCCCCAAATTGTTTGTAAGACCCGTAAGGTTACTTTAACATTCGAGGACGAATGTTCTAAAGGGGGGAGGATGTTATATCCCGTATTTTGAGCAACGGGACAATATGAGTTAATTATGACAAGTTAGGAACAAGACTATTCCGGGCATGAAGTCGGGATTTTTAATCACGATTTTGTTTTAAGAATATAAGTGGTGTAAGACTTTAATGGTATGAAAGTGTTAAGGAACATTTGGGGTCAAAATGGATTAAGAAAACTTGTAAATTATGGAAATTAAGGGGGCTAAAGTGGCCGACCACCTTAGTTGTGGGCCTTGGCCACATGAAATTATTTTATATGGGATTTAAAAAGATGACTAAGTCATCTTTCTCTTCATTCTATTTCTAGAAAAATCAAGAAAACAAGGAGAAGAAAGAAAGGAGGACAATCGGCCATAGAGGTGCAAAATCAAGACCAAGAAATTTTCATCAAAAAAATTGGTTCTTCTAGCAAAACAAATAATTCAAGGGTGCTTGTTAACGTGGAGGCGTTATTCGGATCAATAAGCTATTCGTTTCCCTTGTTCATCACCTTAGTTGACGTGTGAAGTGAAGAAAAAAAGGTAAGGAATGGTGTGGGCATGTCGTAGTATGTAGATATGAATGAAATGCATGAAAACCTATATGTTGGAGTTGAACCGTGGGCATGGACCATGCATGGCTTGTGGCCGTGTGTGTGTGCTATGTATTGTTGGATTGGTAGATTGAATTCTATGTAGCATGTTTCCTTGTTGTTGTAGTGTGTTGAATGAATGGGAACCACTTATATGTGTGTGTGGGGAGATGGCCGAATATAGGTCATGCTTTGTGACAAATATGAACTAATGTTACTTAATGTTTTAGTTGTCGTCGTTGTGAATTCTATATCGATAACGAGCTTTCGGATGATTTAAGTTAGTGTTGTGGTACTTGTGGACTGTTTTGGAAGGCATTGTACGTTTAATGTAAAATCTTGTACTTGAGAGAATGGCATGGTTAATGCATGGATTGTTAGTGTAATTCATGAAATCGGAAGGGCGGAATGTAAATGGTGTTGCTCTCGGGTTTGGGAGCAATTTCGGGTAAATTGGAACCATATTTGGATTGTTTGGAAAGTTGTGCGGATTGTTTAAGACGTTCTTAAATATTGTGTGGAAGGTTTTGGATTAGTGATCGAATGTATAACCGCGGATATAAGATTGAACATAAGTAATTGAAATGAGTATATTATGAATGTTGTTGGAATATTATAAATGTTATTGAAGTCATGTGGAAAGAACTATTAATGTTAGAATGCATTGTGAAATGATTATTGACATTGTAGCTTGGTTGTTGGTTTGGTTGTTGTTGACATTAGCCGAGTTGAAATCTCGGGGTTGGTGTATTTACAGGGGAAATGCTGCTGAAATTTCGGTAGAAATTAATGTTCGTTTGAATTTGAATGCCTAAGTGCGTATGGCCAATGTTAATGTATTTGGCGTTATGTAGATCTTGGCGTATCCGGGAGTTGAGGCTTGATTTATCTTGCGATCAGAAGAGGTATGTAAGGCGTCGTTTTCTTTCCTTTGGCATGTCTTAGTGCTACTAGGCTATGACCCGAGTCTCGGGGTTATTCCATCCTTAAATCCGAGCTTAAATACGTAATTTATTCGATCCTAAATACCTATCTTTAAGGTGTTCAATTTAAGATTCCTATGCTTTCAAATAATTGATTTTCAAAAGACTTGTGAAGAATTTTGACTACAAAAGGGTCCCGAACTTCAAACGTCCGTAACTTTTGCATACGAGCTCGGAATGCCCCAAAACATAATACGTAAGTTCATAAGGCATAACTCTCCCCTAACCCTCGTAGTCGGGCTCGGATGGGCGTCGGCACCCGTCCGTGGGGCCCGCGGCTTTTCTATGCTACCCTTAGGGATTTTTGGGAAAACTTAATATTATTTCCACTTTGACTTCCGCATATGGGTTTCTTATTTACTTAATGAGTGATGATTGTGATTTTTATGCATATAATTGCTCACGACTCCGCTCGTGCTTATGGTTATTGCCTCGTTCACCGGATCCCGGGCCGGTTATATTTCGTGCGCGTTATGATATATTCCGGTGTGATGCTGTGTTACGGTTCCCCGAGCTCCTCGCTAGAGAGCCGGGTTCCGTTATATTTGGTGTTATGCTGTGTATGGTGTTACGGTTGGCTATGATGTGTTACGAGGATATGTCGGGTTACGGAGTTATGAAACTTTCTGGTGTGATGCTGTGGTATGGCGCCATCGACAGGCGGGCGACCATCGTTCTAAGAGCCTATGCATGAATTATATTTTTGATAAATATTTTGATATTTTGCATACCCTATCTATTGTTACGTAATTTGTTACTATGATCGTACTCGCTTTACATACTCGGACATATTCCGTACCGACCCCCTTTCTTCGGGGGCCGCGTTTCATGCCGCAGTACCGACGCTCGCCTTGGTGATCCACCCACTTAGGACACCTTTCACGCTATCCGGGAGTGCTCCTTCATCCGGAGCCGATATTTTGGTATCTATACTATTCCGATGCATATGTACATATTTATTCAGGGGTACGACGGGGCCCTGTCCCGTCATATGCTTTTGTTACTCTGTTTAGAGGTCTGTGGATATGTATGTGGGTTATGGCTCTATCTGTACAGTTATGTGTATGTGTTATATGTTTGGGCGGTCTACCCGCCGCGGCAGCCTAGTCGGCTTGCCTTTGTACATATTTTGAGATTTGGTACATTTTGACAGCCTAGCCGGCTTATGCTATTTACGTTGACTACTATGTGATGTCTGAGGCTATTTGTGATTAATTATGATTATGCAAGCCAATATGCTAATTCTGGGTATCGGGTACGTATAAGTGTCCAATTCGGACATTAGTCACGGCCTACGGGGTTGGGTCGTGACAAGATCAAAGGCTGAGCATGTGGATCATTTGCGCGCAGTACTCAGAGTTCTTCAAGATCAGAAGGTATATGCGAAGTTCTCTAAATGTGAATTCTGGTAGAACTCTATGGCTTTCATGGGGCATATTATATCCGAAGAGGATATTAGGTTGATACACAGAAGATTGAAGCCGTAAAGAATTGGCCTAGACCCACGACACCAACAGAGGTTCGTAGTTTTCTGGGCTTGGCAGGTTTCTATAGGAGACTTGTAGAGGTCTTTTCTTCTATTTTTGCACCACTAACGAAGATGACTCAGAAGGCAACTATGTTCCAGTGGACAGATGCTTGTGAGAAAAGTTTCCAAACATTGAAGGATAAAATAATTTCAGCACCAGTCCTGACATTTCTAGAAGGGTCTGAGGGTTATGTTATTTATTGTGGCACTTCGGCTGTCAGATTTGGTTGTGTACAGATGCAACATGGTAAGGTTATTGCTTATGCTTCGAGACAGTTGAGGAAGCACGAGGAGAATTACCCAACACATGACTTGGAGTTAGCTGTAGTAATTCATGAGCCAAAAATATGGAGGTATTACTTATATGGTGTACACGTTGACATATATACAGATCATAAGAGTCTTCAATATATTTTTAATCAAAAGCAATTGAAGGTTAAAGGTGTCACACCCGTGTGTATCTTATTTTTGAACCTTTAAAGCAAACATGCTTAATAAGATTACTCATACATAATAAGACCTTTTTCGTTGCCTTTAAATCAAATAAAATATATAGCTATACAAAACTCATATCATAATACAAACTAGCTCCCAAACCCATGACTCTGTCTGCAAAGTCTCTAACTTCGGATGAAACATCATGGCAAAGTATGCTGACTCGGCGACACTCCAGAATAAAGGGAGTTTGCCAACTTTGCTGGAACATCTTCTATCCGTCTGGGTGTACCTGCGCGGCATGAAACGCAGCCCCCGAAGAAGAGGGGTCAGTACGAGCATTGTACTGAGTATGTAAGGCATGAACAGTAACGACATAGCAAGAGCTGTAGAGCATATCATGTAAAGAGAGTATTCTGTACATATGAGACATATCATGGGAAGCTGTAACCTGTAAGTGTGAGTGCCTCTTAAGGCGGAATCATGCATGCTTAATGCTGCGGAACGTGCAGCCCGATCCATATACTATCGCGGAACGTGCGGCACCGATCCATATACATTGCCGCGGAACGCCCCGATCCATTTGTATATACATGTACGTATTCTTTCTTTGAAAACATCTTATTTTCATATATAAAGAAAGTAGAACATACCATATTGCCGAGGCGTCGGCTCCGATCCATTTAACCACTTATCCCGCGTCCGGGCATCCCGCGTCCGGGACGATATCATATCATTCTCCAACTGATCAGGTGGCTGTGCGCCTATAGCGCCTGCCCTTTTTCCCATCTTCCCCATATACATATACATATACGTATACTTATACATATATCATGTCATAGCATGCAGAAGAGCCCGAAGAAAGGCTATAATTCTATCGGAGTGACGTAAGGTCGGTAACCTCCGATTATACTATGGAATAACCCGGATCGTTATGTCTCACCTTGGAGGAACGACTATTTAAGGTGAGACTATCAACGAAGGGCAACATTAAGAGAACATAGAACATGTCATATCAGATCATATCATGTACTTTGGAACCTTTAAAATAGTCATTATTCAAAAATAGCTTAACATTTTCATATCGTCGTATCCATGGTAAGAACATATCCTTGACATATTCATCATAGACGTCTTCTTATATCTGGCATCATCCTTGTCGTCATAAAATCATAGTCGTCGTTTTAGTCATGAAAACTATCAAAACATAAAACTTAGATTTTGGAGAAAATGAATATTTTTGAAAACATTTATAACTTTTAAGAAGAAATCATGTTTTGAAATCATAAATTCTAACTTCGAAAATAAGGTCGTTATGGGAGCATTTGTAATATTTCATTATGTGATTCATGCCGTAGAAAGAAAAGGGCTTAGCCTTAACATACCTGCGCCGCGCCTTACTAGCTATGCTTATTCATCCAAGCTTGGTTCCGCTAGTCTACATTCAAGAAAGTTGATGCAACGATTAGATTCATTGACATATACTTGTCGTAACCTCTCAAGTTTCTTCACTTATGGTCTGCCGGAATTTTGGCAGCATCTCCCCTATAAATATACCGTCCCGAATTCTTAATTCAGCAACCAACAACAACAACAACAACACCAACATCAATTATAATATTTCCAGCCCCAAAATATCTCATAAAACAGCCCACACGCTGTTTTTCAACTTTTATAACTAATTAACTCAGTATACAATTATTTAATCGCGTCTTCTTCGTAAATAAACCAATATTCATACAAATAGAAAGAGATTCATACCTTCCTCCCTTTAATATTGTTGTATCTTCACCTTTTCACACTAATTTTTGGTCACCACGCGTCCACTATATGATTCTACAAAGAAAACTATACGCTATCCGACCGGAATTGAGAAATTATACCTGGTTTGGGCAAAAATTTGGTTTGGGGAGTTGGGGAGAACTCTCCAGATTTTTGGAGAGTTTTTGGGGGTGTTTTTCGTGGCTTTCAGCTGAAAATGAGGGGGGTTTCCCCCTTTTTATAACGTTTTAGAAGCTGCCAGAACCGACTGGAAATTCCTTCAGCGCGTTCGCGCTAGCCCTGTTTTTCTGCCTGGACCTTCGTTCAGTAAAACGATCATAACTTTTGATCCCGATATCGTATGAGGGCCCACGATGTATGGTTGGAAAGATAATTCAATTATCTACAACTTCTATTTCTGGGGATTGTCCCAAATTCCAAACTTATAATACCGTTTTTGCCCCTCCAAGTCGGATCACCCAAAAACATTTTCTTAAATCGTCTTTTTGGAGGGTCTACACTCATTTTTAGCTTATGGGTCCTTCTTAGGACTTACTCAACTTTTCATATACTACTCACATGTCCCTTCTCACGTCTTTCATAAAACTCTGACATGTGGGCCCCACTTTGCTTGCAGCAACGAGGGCTTTTCGTCAAATAACATATGAACTAATTCACACCATATGGTCTCCAAATGTTATATATATGTTATTATTACCTTCTTATAACACAACCTTCATTCCGAACTTGATTTTTAGATTTTTGTTCAGTGCGTTCGCGCCACGTGGGGGCGCGTTCGCGCTGTTTTTGGCCCTTGGCCTTCTGCGCGTTCACGCCACTCCCTGACGCGTTCGCGCAGACCAATTTCCTGGTCTGCCAGTCCAGCTTGTTTCGTCCATATCTCCTTACCTCGATGTCCGATTGAGGAGCTGTTTATTGCGTTGGAAACTAGACTTATGGAACTTCATTTTAGGCTCTTGCTTCACCTTAAAATGATTCATATGCTAAGAGGTATTCATCCCCCAACTTGGATCAAAATAGCTTCTCACATTTGCCCCAACATCCAACAAACTTAATTCTTTTGTCGGATCGCTTGTCCTTCAATCATTTCATAGCTTAATATATGAACTTAAATCCTCATAACCATAAGTTAAACACAGATAAGCTCGAATTTCAATATACGAAATTACGGGGCGTAACATCCTTCCCCCCTTTAGAACATTCGTCCTCGAATGTTCAACTGATCTCATGGGGTGTTATAATACTTCGGGAGGGTTCCCCTTGTCCTTTTCTTTCCATGCTCATACTTACTCCATTTTGTAATTAATCCCTTATTCCTCGCACAAGGAAACCTATTCTTAACCCAGTACCGCTTTGTCCTTCAAAATATATTACTTCATTTTCATTTTTTTTTTTAATTTTTTTTTTCAAATAGACCCGTCGTATTTCACTTGTGATTATCCTTCCCAATCGATACTTTAGTATCACACTCCATCAGCGGTAACCCTTCTCTTTTTAAATCATATTCTATTGCTACCAATCTTCCCAATTTTCTCGGTATTTCTCTTTACCGTAAGTACCATTCTGTATAATCATCCTTACCTTCCTCTTTCCCTTTAAGCCTAGTATGTTCTTCCCCCTTATTAAGGGTGTCCCCTTACGCTCATAGCCTTCGAGTAACCTCGATAATAATCTGCCGCCCTTCGCGATCCTCTTAGAGCCAGGGTTCCGTCATCGTATGGCCTAGCTTATCTATCTTCTTTCTAGTTACAGTCTTGTATCTAATTGGAATACTTACAAGGGCCAAATCTAGTCCCGGTGCCTTCTTTTCCGTCTTTCCACCCCTCTGTCTTTTATGACTAACGATTTTTTTTTTTTCGGACCCACAAGTTAATAGAGACATCGAGATTCACCACGTCCTACGCGTCTTCTTATAGTTTCCAACCATTCCATACACTCTAGTTTCCCTTAGGTTACTCTAACCTCTTTTTTTTGTCTCTTATGTCCGAATATGTAGAATTTCTTGTAACCTTCCCAGAGGGTCACCCATATTGCTACGCTTAACCCCAAAACTTTGCCGGAATTCGATGCCTTAATGCCGGTATTTTCGCGTTCGCTTCCTCGTATGCCCCTTATTACCTAATCTAGAGCAAGTCGAGGTTTCTCGTACTCCGAGGCATTTCCGTAACACGTCCTTTCTTTTGCAATTACCATTTCGCCCTTTTTCGCCTTCTGGTGTCACTTTTCACTCCCGTACATAATTATCTCTCATCCTGGATTTCCAAGTTCCCGAGGGTAGCGATCGTACCTTCCTCGCCACGCCAAATCCATAACCCTTCCGAAACAACATGTCTCACGTTTTACTTATTCGCACTATTCCCTTTCCTCGCTTCTACCGTCGTACATAAGACTTATATAGGAATCTCTTTTTCCTATGACTTGGCTCTATCGCACGATCTAAGACAGAAAGAAGGTCAACAATCCCTAGATGCCCCGCAGCCTCCTGTTTATAAATGTGGCCGGCTTCACACCTATAAACAGGACTCTACCGGACACGACTTTGTCCCTTGGACCGTCCGATACCACTTTGTCACACCCTAATCTTGATCAGGGTGTGATGGGCACCCGACCCCGTAACCGGAGCCGAGCAAACCCGCAGACTCTTACCCCGTACTGAGTTTTTTTTTTTTGAACCTTTAAAGCAAACATGCTTAATAAGATTACTCATACATAATAAGACCTTTTTCGTTGCCTTTAAATCAAATAAAATATATAGCTATACAAAACTCATATCATAATACAAACTAGCTCCCAAACCCATGACTTTGTCTGCAAAGTCTCTAACTTCGGATGAAACATCATGGCAAAGTATGCTGACTCGGCGACACTCCAGAATAAAGGGAGTTTTCCAACTTTGCTGGAACATCTTCTATCCGTCTGGGTGTACCTGCGCGGCATGAAACGCAGCCCCCGAAGAAGAGGGGTCAGTACGAGCATTGTACTGAGTATGTAAGGCATGAACAGTAACGACATAGCAAGAGCTGTAGAGCATATCATGTAAAGAGAGTATTCTGTACATATGAGACATATCATGGGAAGCTGTAACCTGTAAGTGTGAGTGCCTCTTAAGGCGGAATCATGCATGCTTAATGCTGCGGAACGTGCAGCCCGATCCATATACTATGCTGCGGAACGTGCAGCCCGATCCATTTGTATATACATGTACGTATTCTTTCTTTGAAAACATCTTATTTTCATATATAAAGAAAGTAGAACATACCATATTGCCGAGGCGTCGGCTCCGATCCATTTAACCACTTATCCCGCGTCCGGGCATCCCGCGTCCGGGACGATATCATATCATTCTCCAACGTCGTTTACTATATTCGCCCTTTTTCCCATCTTCCCCATATACATATACATATACGTATACTTATACATATATCATGTCATATAGCCCGAAGAAAGGCTATAATTCTATCGGAGTGACGTAAGGTCGGTAACCTCCGATTATACTATGGAATAACCCGGATCGTTATGTCTCACCTTGGAGGAACGACTATTTAAGGTGAGACTATCAACGAAGGGCAACATTAAGAGAACATAGAACATGTCATATCGATCATATCATGTACTTTGGAACCTTTAAAATAGTCATTATTCAAAAATAGCTTAACATTTTCATATCGTCGTATCCATGGTAAGAACATATCCTTGACATATTCATCATAGACGTCTTCTTATATCTGGCATCATCCTTGTCGTCATAAAATCATAGTCGTCGTTTTAGTCATGAAAACTATCAAAACATAAAACTTAGATTTTGGAGAAAATGAATATTTTTGAAAACATTTATAACTTTTAAGAAGAAATCATGTTTTGAAATCATAAATTCTAACCGAAAATAAGGTCGTTATGGGAGCATTTGTAATATTTCGTCACGACCCAGCGAACCCGTGGATCGGTGCCCTACCTAGGCACCCGTACTTACGAACCAAACCATCGAATACCGCGCGATCGGATTTTACATTATTTTTATCATTTTGAGCGGGCACCCGTGTCAAACATCACATCGATAAAGAATGTACAACACATGCAAACAAATTAATAAGATTAGGACGCCAATCAAAATCATATACGGACAAACGGAATAAGACCCGTTGACCCTTTAAATACGAACATATAAAATATATAGCATATACAAAATATCATAATACAAACTAAAGAATCCTAAACCCATGACCCCACGAAAGGAGGTCGGTACGAAAAGTACGAGTATCTAGGTATAGTAATCCTAACCCTAACCGGATGAAACATGGCGAATAAATACGAAATAACGAACCAAACCACGTATGCTAATGCAAATGTGCGAACGCAAATAAAAATCATGCATAGGCTCTTAGAACGTGGTACCGGTGCCACAACACATCATACTCCGGAAGCTTTCAAATCTCCGTACATCTCCGAACAAATCACAATATCACACACATCATCAAATATAACAAAGGCCATATCACATCATAACTCCAAAACGGAACCGGCCCTATGGCGAGGTCACGGAAACCGTAACACATCATACCGCCGAATATATCACGGTGCGCACGATCACAAAACCGACCATTGTACCGGCGAACGAAACCATAATAATCGGCACGCATATCATAGTGCGAAATCATATGCATCTTAAAAGTAAACTCCGAAGTCGAAACATAATTTCATATACAAATACATTGGTGTAAGAAAGCTCAAAGCGAGTATCGAACAAATCGGAAATTAGTATACAAAGGTTGCGGATTTTTAGTTATCAATTTTTCGAAAAACATGTCGTAAGTTATTCTCGGAAAAAAAATAGTAGCGCTCATAGCGACGAGCGTTCAAATAACATAATAAGACATTCGAACGGACCTTAGGATCATAAGCAAACAATTCCTTTTCGGATCGTACGGAAATGAGTCAGACAAACCAATTAAAGGAAGTCTCGGGACTTGCGGGCCCACCTCGGGTCAAGCCGGGGCGGCGGACATAATTTACAAACATATAGGCTCCATAAGATTATCCGGGAAAGTTTCGGAGCCATTTGGATTCATTTACGAAAGATACAAAGGTTTATACGTTCTTATATCCAAAGGTAAGCATTTTATTAAAGAATGAATAGTAACCAAAAGCAAACTCGGTTTTCTAGGAGCGAGAATTAGTCCCGAGGTTCCGTTTTCGGCCTAGTAGGTCTAGGACATGCCATATGAAGAATAGGTAAGCTCTACATACCCGGACGTCTTGTGCTCGCTTAATCTTCAATCCCGTTTCGTCAAAAATCTGCAAATGGTCATCTTTACCAAATTACTATTCATGAGACTCATAATTTCCAATTTTAGCCAATATTGTTCTATAAAAATTTGGGCAGACCTCCCCTATATAGCATCCCCGAGGTTCAACTCGGCTCACATAACAACAACCAATCCAATCACAACACTAGCAACATCAATCTTCAATGCAAAACACATTATAACATACATATAGTCTTCTTTCCACATAATGCATTAACTTCCATTCTAACTTCACACTTTTCATCCAATGTCAACGTTTTCATATTTATCTACTAATTCAAGACCATTCCAATACAATTCAAACACATTTCTCATTATTCTACAAAACATACAAAATCTCCATCAACCCATAATCCATCCAAAATTTCCAATTTTCTACATAACTTTCCATAACACAATTCCATCTTCCATTTTCATCAACAATCATCATAATTTGCATCTTACAAGTCCATTCCCATAATTACATAAATTTCTCATAATATTACTAAACTTCCTATAACAACTTAACAATGATTTTCATGCAAACTTTGACTCATATTTTTCACCACTAACTACATCAACACCATTTCCATACTAAAGAAATAAGTTCATGTCATTCTCCACCCATACTATCACACGGCCACACATACATAAAATACAACCACACGGCCACACACACACACACACACCATAATTTCATGATTTTCATGCACTTTACACATGATACAACATATATGTGATTCTTCCAACATCAAAGAGTGAAATTCTTACCTTTTCTAATTTTTTCCACTTGCCACCAAAGTCTCTTTCTTGCCAAGATAATTATACCATGTTGAAGAGCACTTTGAGCTTGGTAGGAATTCAAGAAGAAGCGGATTTTTGCATCAAGAATTAAGGCTCCAAAATTTTTTTCTTTCTCTCTTCTCTTCTTTCTTGGCCGAATGGCCCTTTCAATCAATTTTTCTTGAAAGTTCTATGGTTTGCATGGTTAGCCACTTATATTAATTAGTCATGTGACTAATCACATGACATAAAACCTTGGGCCTTTGTTTTTCTTATTTTTTTTTTTTGAGCCCAAACTAGAATATTTTTGAAATTCCCGAAACATATTTCCAAAATTCCAATTTTGCCCTTAGGCCTTCTCGGTGTTTTCGCATTCAAACTTCCATAACCGGCTCACACTTGCTAAGAAAAATCCAAATATGGCCTTATTTCTTATAAGCAAAAATTATTCCAAATTTTCCAAATGTGCAAAAATGCCGGATATAACAATTTCATTATGTGATTCATGCCGTAGAAAGAAAAGGGCTTAGCCTTAACATACCTGCGCCGCGCCTTACTAGCTATGCTTATTCATCCAAGCTTGGTTCCGCTAGTCTACATTCAAGAAAGTTGATGCAACGATTAGATTCATTGACATATACTTGTCGTAACCTCTCAAGTTTCTTCACTTATGGTCTGCCGGAATTTTGCAAAGCATCTCCCCTATAAATATACCGTCCCGAATTCTTAATTCAGCAACCAACAACAACACCAACATCAATTATAATATTTCCAGCCCCAAAATATCTCATAAAACAGCCCACACGCTGTTTTTCAACTTTTATAACTAATTAACTCAGTATACAATTATTTAATCGCGTCTTCTTCGTAAATAAACCAATATTCATACAAATAGAAAGAGATTCATACCTTCCTCCCTTTAATATTGCTGTATCTTCACCTTTTCACACTAATTTTTGGTCACCACGCGTCCACTATATGATTCTACAAAAAAAACTATACGCTATCCGACCGGAATTGAGAAATTATACCCGGTTTGGGCAAAAATTTGGTTTGGGGAGTTGGGGAGAACTCTCCAGATTTTTGGAGAGTTTTTGGGGGTGTTTTTCGTGGCTTTCAGCTGAAAATGAGGGGGTTTCCCCCTTTTTATAACGTTTTAGAAGCTGCCGTAACCGACCGGAAATTCCTTCGCCGCGTTCGCGTCGCTAGCGCGTTCGCGCTAGCCCTGTTTTTCTGCCTGGACCTTCATTCAGTAAAACAATCATAACTTTTGATCCCGATATCTTATGAGGGCCCACGACCTATGGTTGGAAAGATAATTCAATTATCTACAACTTCTATTTCTGGGGATTTTCCCAAATTCCAAACTTATAATGCCGTTTTTTCCCCTCCAAGTCGGATCACCCAAAAACATTTTCTTAAATCGTCTTTTTGGAGGGTCTACACTCATTTTTAGCTTATGGGTCCTTCTTAGGACTTACTCAACTTTCCATATACTACTCACATGTCCCTTCTCACGTCTTTCATAAAACTCCGACATGTGGGCCCCACTTTGCTTGCAGCAACGAGGGCTTTTCGTCAAATAACATATGAACTAATTCACACCATATGGTCTCCAAATGTTATATATATGTTATTATTACCTTCTTATAACACAACCTTCATTCCGAACTTGATTTTTAGATTTTTGTTCAGTGCGTTCACGCCACGTGGGGGCGCGTTCGCGCTGTTTTTGGCCCTTGGCCTTCTGCGCGTTCACGCCACTCCCTGACGCGTTCGCGCAGACCAATTTCCTGGTCTGCCAGTCCAGCTTGTTTCGTCCATATCTCCTTACCTCGATGTCCGATTGAGGAGCTGTTTATTGCGTTGGAAACTAGACTCATGGAACTTCATTTTAGGCTCTTGCTTCACCTTAAAATGATTCATATGCTAAGAGGTATTCATCCCCCAACTTGGATCAAAATAGCTTCTCACATTTGCCTCAACATCCAACAAACTTAATTCTTTTGTCGGATCGCTTGTCCTTCAATCATTTCATAGCTTAATATATGAACTTAAATCCTCATAACCATAAGTTAAACACAGATAAGCTCGAATTTCAATATATGAAATTACGGGGCGTAACAAAAGGCGATGGCTAGAACTACTGAAGGATTTTGATGTCAATATCTTGTTCATCCTAGAAAGGCGAACGTAGTAGCCGATGCCCTTAGCCGTATATCTATGGGTAGCCTATCTTATTTATGGCCAGAGAAATGGGAATTAGCACATGAGCTCCATTAGTTAACCAGTCTAGGAGTTTGATTAGACTCAGGCGATACAGGAGTTACTATTTAAGATCCAGCAACCTCGTCATTGATAGCCGTGGTTAAAGAGCACCAGTACGAGGATCCCATATTGGTTCATTATAGAGACACAACCCCTCAGAAGAAGAAGTCACCATTTGAGATTTCTGCAGATGAAGTTCTCAGATATCAAGGCAGACTATGATGTTGCAGATTTACGTCGTCAGATTATGGGAGAGACTCACTATTCCCGTTATTTTATTTATCCAGGGACAAAGAAGATGTATCATGATATTAGGGAAGTTTATTGGTGGCATGGAATCAAGAAAGACATAGCAGAGTTTGTAGCTCAGTATCCTAACTGTTAATAGGTAAAGGTTGAGCATCAGAAGCCCAACGGATTATTATAGGCTATTGAGATTCTGACTTGGAAGTGGGAAGCAATTAATATGGATTTCATTATAGGCTTACCACGTTCTCAGCGTAAGTTTGATTCGATATGGGTGATTGTTTATAGACTTAAGAAATCAGCCCATTTTCTTCCTGTCAGGACTACTTACTCAGCTGAGGATTATACGAAGCTTTATATCAAGGAGATAGTACGACTCCATGGTGTTCTGGTATCTATCATTTCTGACAGGGGTGCGCAGTTTACATGTTACACCCCATAGTTTTGTACGTGAAAATTTACAAGTGTTGGCTGTTTTAGACATGGACTCTGAAATTTTCCTTTAAGGATATATATATGATTGTATGTGTTTATCCTATGGTTACAAAGGTTTAGTTCAAATAGTAAGTTATGGGAGGATTGAAGAGCAGGTGAATTATGGAAGCTAAGTCTGCTGGAACTTTGGAGAAAATATGAAGGGCAATTTTAGTCCGATTTGGAGAAAGAATATCTTTTAGAAAATGATAAGTTTTGAGGCAAAGCAAAAGCCTAAAGTGAAGTTCATACAGTCTAGTTTCCAGTGCAATAAACTGCTCATTGATACGACATCGGGGTAAGGAGATATGGACATACAAGTCGGGCTGGCAGGCTAGGAAATTGCTCTGCGCGAACGCGCCAGGAGGTGGCGTGAACGCGCAGAAGGGTAACAAGTGACCCAGCACGAACGCGCTGATTACTTTTTAGGTTGGTGCAACCCGACCCTAGAATGTTATAAAAAGGGGTTTACCCCCTTATTTTTCATTAAAAAAACATCTCCCAAACCACCCCAAACTTCAGGAAACATCTCCCATCTTCCACACATCAAATTTTAACGGAAATCGAGTATAAGCCCTGAATTTTGGTCCGAACAGCGTATAGTTGTGATTATAAAATCATATAGTGGCTAGTCTTGGCTCGAATTCAAGGTGGAAAGTGAAGATATTACGGTACTAGCGGGAGTAATATTTACGAGCTTAGAAGGATAAACGTTGAATCGCTAAGGAGATCGAAAGGTGCAGGTAGTCAGCCAGACGATCCAACTTAGTAGGATCTCCACTCAGCTGTAGTCAGCGTGCTCCATTTGGTCCGGAGCTGCAGCCTTTTTTTTGGTATGCTATCTTGACATGTAGATGTATGGGTATGCCAGGGCCTTGTCCTGTCTTTTCTACAGTCTATATTCCATAGAAGTCTGTGGACAGTTGTGTACAGTGGGAGTGTTGTGTAGCTATGTCAGCTCTTATTTTGTGGTACAGTATATATAGTAGCCTAGTGGGCCCTCATCGTTATGCTTAGCACAGTTGTTCATATATATGCATGAGTTAAGTGCTTTCGATGCAAAGTTTATTGTGTTAATTTTACAGGGGATGGTATAGTTCTGTTATATGTTATGTATGGGCCACCAGGCTAATCAGTGAGAAGTAGGTACGATTTTATGGGTGCTTGGTCAGTAATGATCGGGCACTCGTCACGGCTTATCAATTTGGGTCGTGATAAAGTGGTATCAGAGCAGTTCGTCCTAGGGTTGTCTACAGACCGTGTCCGATAGAGTCCTGTTTATGGGGGTGAAGCGCGCCATACTTATAAACAAGAGGCTGCGGGGCATCTAAGAATAATTGACCTTCTTTTTATCTTAGATCGTGCGATAGAGCCAGAATCTAGGAAAGATCATTTCTGACCCTCTTTCCTTGTAGGTAAGTGCAAATTGACAGAGATGAAGAGGTCGGCTTCGGATAGCGGGGGTGCAAGGAAGGACCTCAGGGTGGATTTGGGACTACAGATTCCAGGATCGAGTAGGAGGAGCCCTAGCTATTCTATTGAGACAGACCTTTCCGGGGACATCGAGACGATCCCCCGCAGTTCGTGACTTCCATTGAAGAGGACCCGTCGTGTTATATCCGGCATTTTTGCACATTTGGAAAATTTGGAATAATTTTTGCTTATAAGAAATAAGGCCATATTTGGATTTTTCTTAGCAAGTGTGAGCCGGTTATGGAAGTTTGAATGCGAAAACACCGGAGAAGGCCTAAGGGCAAAATTGGAATTTTGGAAATATGTTTCGGGAATTTGCAAACGAGAATTCTAGTGAATTGGGCTCAAAAAAAAATAAGAAAAACAAAGGCCCAAGGTTAGGGGTGGCCGGCCATGTTGGCCCAAGCCCATGGGAAATCAGTCATGTGATTAGTCACATGACTAATTAATATAAGTGGCTAACCATGCATGAAAAACCATAGAACTTTCAAGAAAAATTGAGAGAAAAATTGAAAGGGCCATTCGGCCAAGAAAGAAGAGAAGAGAGAAAGAAAAAAATTTTGGAGCCTTAATTCTTGATGCAAAAATCCGCTTCTTCTTGAATTCCTACCAAGCTCAAGGTGCTCTTCAACATGGTATAATTATCTTGGCAAGAAAGAGACTTTGGTGGCAAGTGGAAAAAATTAGAAAAGGTAAGAATTTCACTCTTTGATGTTGGAAGAATCACATATATGTTGTATCATGTGTAAAGTGCATGAAAATCATGAAATTATGGTGTGTGTGTGTGTGTGTGGCCGTGTGGTTGTATTTTATGTATGTGTGGCCGTGTGATAGTATGGGTGGAGAAGACATGAACTTATTTCATTTAGTATGGAAATGGTGTTGATGTAGTTAGTGGTGAAAGTGGAAGGATATGAGTCAAAGTTTGCATGAAAATCATTGTTAAGTTGTTATAGGAAGTTTAGTAATATTATGAGAAATTTATGTAATTATGGGAATGGACTTGTAAGATGCAAATTATGATGATTGTTGATGAAAATGGAAGATGGAATTGTGTTATGGAAAGTTATGTAGAAAATTGGAAATTTTGGATGGATTATGGGTTGATGGAGATTTTGTATGTTTTGTAGAATAATGAGAAATGTGTTTGAATTGTATTGGAATGGTCTTGAATTAGTAGATAAATATGAAAACGTTGACATTGGATGAAAAGTGTGAAGTTAGAATGGAAGTTAATGCATTATGTGGAAAGAAAGACTATGTATGTTATAATGTGTTTTGCATTGAAGATTGATGTTGCTAGTGTTGTGATTGGATTGGTTGTTGTTATGTGAGCCGAGTTGAACCTCGGGGATGCTATATGTTTAGGGGAGGTGCTGCCCAAATTTTTATAGAACAATATTGGCTAAAATTGGAAATTATGAGTCTCATGAATAGTAATTTGGTAAAGATGACCATTTGCAGATTTTTGACGAAACGGGATTGAAGATTAAGCGAGCACAAGACGTCCGCAAGGTATGTAGAGCTTACCTATTCTTCATATGGCATGTCCTAGACCTACTAGGCCGAAAACGGAACCTCGGGACTAATTCTGCTCCTAGAAAACCGAGTTTGCTTTTGGTTACTATTCATTCAGTGCAATTGAATCAAAATGCTTACCTTTGGATATAAGAACGTATAAACCTTTGTATCTTTCGTAAATGAATCCAAATGGCTCCGAAACTTTCCCGGATAATCTTATGGAGCCTAATGTTTGTAAATTATGTCCGCCGCCCGCTTGACCCGAGGTGGGCCCGCAAGTCCCGAGACTTCCTTTAATTGGTTTGTCTGACTCATTTCCGTACGATCCGAAAAGGAATTGTTTGCTTATGATCCTAAGGTCCGTTCGAATGTCTTATTATGTTATTTGAACGCTCGTCGCTATGAGCGCTACTATTTTTTTTTCCGAGAATAACTTACGACATGTTTTTCGAAAAATTGATAACTAAAAATCCGCAACCTTTGTATACTAATTTCCGATTTGTTCGATACTCGCTTTGAGCTTTCTTACACCAATGTATTTGTATATGAAATTATGTTTCGACTTCCGGAGTTTACTTTTAAGATGCATATGATTTTCTGCACTACTCTGTTCGTGCCGATTATTATGGTTTCGTTCGCCGGGTACCCGGGCCGGTTTTGTGATCGTGCGCACTGTGATATATTCGGCAGTATGATGTGTTACGGTTTCCGTGACCTCGCCATAGGGCCGGTTACCGTTTTGGAGTTATGATGTGATATGGCCTTTGTTATATTTGATGATGTGTGTGATATTGTGATTTGTTCGGAGATGTACGGAGATTTGAAAGCTTCCGAGTATGATGTGTTGTGGCACCGGTGTCGGGGGTGACCACGTTCTAAGAGCCTATGCATGATTTTTATTTGCGTTCGCACATTTGCATTAAATGTGTTTGGTTCGTTATTTCGTATTTTTATCCGTATCTTCTCACCCGCTAGGGTTCGGATTACTATACCTTCGCTTTACATACTCGCACTTTTCCGTACCGACCCTCCTTCTCGCGGGGGCCGCGTTTCATGCCGCGCAGGTACGGTGTGCTCGGTTGGGTGATTCCCCGTTTAGGCTACCTATTCTCGCTACTTTGGAGTGCTCCCTCGATCCGGAGCCCACTTTTGGCATATATGCTCGCGTTGGATATTAAATCGTACATTTGCTACCGTTTGGGCACGGCGGGGCCCCGTCCCGTCATATGTTCGTATGTTCCGTTTTGTTCGTTTGTAGAGGCCCGTAGTCATGTTTGTGGGTCGTGGGTCCGATCCGGTAGGCGTGATTCGGTTTGTCTGTATATGATTTTGATTGGCGTCCTTAAGCGGCCCCGTATGTTACTATGGCCGATATGGCCCATTTGTTTGCATGAGTGTGTCTGGGCGATGTACATTCCGCCAATTTTGATTCTGATGTGATGTTTGACACGGGTGCCCGCTCAGGACCGCATCGGCATGATATCTGCTTTCGACTATCAGTAAGAATAATGTCTGTTAAATCCGATCGCGCGGTATTCTGATGGTTTGGTTCGTAAGTCTGTTTGGGTGCCTAGGTAGGGCACCAGTCACGGCCCACGGAGCTGGGTCGTGACAAAAGTGGTATCGCAGCGTACCGTCCTCGAATGTCTACGAGCCGTGTCTCGTAGAGTCTCGCTTATCGGTGTGTCGTGCACCACATCTATAAACGGAGGCTACAGGACATCTACGATGTTACCTTTCTTTGGATCTTAGATCGTGCGATAGAGCCAGCCGTAGGAAGTGCATTTATTTTTACTAATCCTTGATTTCAGCTAAAGAACGGCATCGATAGAAGACAATGATTGGTGATATTGGAAGCTACACAGTATGCAGGTAAGTAATGGCACGGAGGATGTGTATTGGGAAAGTTATTTGAAGTATGCTTGAAGTATGATTGAAATGTCAAGTCGAAGATCGAAAAGGAAAATAAATAGGAAAATGCCATCGGTGCCGTTTGAATTATGTATGCATGTATGCAAGGTAAGTCTCGACGTCTCCATATTTCTACTTGAAATTATCAGCCGTGTGTGGCTATGATACGATGTGATACGTACGTATATATGTTGGCTCTGTGAGGCATGATTGGTATGTCTGCGTATAGGTGTTGGAGTAGTAAGAAATACAGAGGAACCTCTGCCCGATTTTCTTCAGCATTATAAAGAGGAAAATGAGATGTACGTTCTTAACATGTCTTGAACGTCGGCACTGATAGAGTAAATTTATTACGTTGGACTAAAAATTTCGGAGTAGATATCCTCTATGCTATTCGTAAGAAGCACCGTCCTTGTATGGGAAATTCTATTTCGAGAAAGTATATATGAGACAGCAATTTTGCAACTTATTTAAACTTGTGGGATGTGTGGAATTTGATATATAGACGAAGGTAAGTATTGAGGATTTACATAAGGAGCGACACGATATGCATACGGTCAGAAAAGTGAAAGACTCTTCTCTAGATCGGGGTGGGACCCGCCACGGGAACTGTCCGAAAATTTGCTAAGACCCCGATCTGCCCCAGAATTACGTGGTAAAGGTCGTGTGGGGGAATGGACGTGACCATCCCAGCATTAGGACACTAGAATGCCTTAAAGATTCGAGGTTAAGCGTGCTGGAGTCAGAGCAATTCTGGGATGGGTGACCCCCCTGGGAAGTGTGTTAAGGTGATAAATAAAAGATGCATATTTGTGGTATTGTAAATGGATTGGGGTAGGATATAAGGTAAGAAGACGATGGTAAGAAGAAAAGGTTATGTGCGTAGGTATGAGAAAGTACAAGAAGGACCTAAAGGCTATTGTACAGGGTAAACAGAGTTCCGTAAGGATACAGACTTATTTGCTATAGCCGATTGGATACTTTGATGCAACGATTCAAGGTACAAAAATTAGAGTGAGTAATGAAACGTTAGCAAGGGAACTTCCGTAAACCCCAAAGCATTAGTGAAAAGTGGTTTGACTTTGATCGAGATTTTGTGTGCCATACTTCCGTACCTCCGATTTCGATGAAACTCTGTCTATTATGCCTCCGTATCTCCGAATCCGATTACGCTTCGTTTGATGTACCTCCGTTCGTTCGACTCGATTATGAATCCGTTGATATACCGTATGCCTAACTCGATTATGAATCGTCCGACGTAGCTCGCACGTCCGATTTTGATTACAACCGTCCGATATATCTTCGTCCGTCCGACTCCGATTACGGTCTGTTCGATATACTTCTGTACGTTTGGCCCCGGTTACGAACCTGCTCGATATGACGTCGGAATATGATTTTGTCTGCTGTACTTCGGTACTTCCGAATCTGAACACGTTTGTCCAATATACTTTTGTACGTCTGACTCCGATCACGGATCTGTCTGGTCTACTTCCATACGTCTGACTCTGACTACGGACCTATCCGATAAAGTTCAGTATGTCTGACTCTGATGATGAGTTTGTCCGATATACTCCTGTGTGTCTGGTTCTGATTACGACTCTGCTTAAGATAATGTCGGGTTATGCTCCTGTCTGTCGTACTTTTACTTCTGACTCCGAATCTGATTCCGGTTTGTCTGTATATGATTTTGATTGGCGTCCTTAAGCGGCCCCGTATGTTACTATGGCCGATATGGCCCATTTGTTTGCATGAGTGTGTCTGGGCGATGTACATTCCGCCAATTTTGATTCTGATGTGATGTTTGACACGGGTGCCCGCTCAGGACCGCATCGGCATGATATCTGCTTTCGACTATCAGTAATGTTACACCTCGCATTTTTGCACATTCGAATATCCCGAGTTAATGGCGAGAAGTCAAGGACAAGACTATGTTCCAAAATTATTTTAGTGCATAAGTTGGCTATGAATATTATTTATGAATATTATTGGACGGAAATATTGAGAAAGGTTCGGGCGAAAAAGGAAAATTCACAAAAATGGTTCATGGAAAATTTTAAAAAGGGCCAAAGCTTGCATGAGAAGACAAAGGGGCCATCTTTATTAATTTTCAAGAAAATTCTAAGAGGGGCCATGTGACATGCATGTGAAAAAAAAAATGATTAAGTATGCATGGAATTCATCTTTTATTATTCAAGAAAAGGAAAGAAAAATCAAGAAAAAAGAAGAAAAATCTAGAAAGGGAAAAGGAGGATAAAAGGCCATAATTGAGGGGCCAAAGCATAAATATGGAAAAATAGTGGAAGGCATGTATATATATATTTGAGGTCATCTTTTTAGTTGAAGAAATAAGAGAGAAAAAAAAAAGAAGATGAAGAGAGAGGCATAGGCGGCCATGGCTCCAAAAATGGGAGCCATGGAAGATGATCAATATATATTATTTTTCTTCCACCCTACCTAATGGAAGGTCCTTAACAACATGAAGGAGATGTTGGAGCAATTAAATCATCCATTTGTGAAAACATGTTCTAACCAAGTAAAGAGACAAGTGAAGAAAGGTATGTATCCAATCTTCTTCTTATGTATTATAGGTGAATTATGAAGTGTTGTGGAGTGAAGGAAAGAATGAAATATCAAAATATAGGGTATGGCCGAATGGGTGGTATGTTGTCAAGATATGATGAGTTGATTTTATTTTGATAATTTAATGGTTGTGTTGTAAATTCTATAATGTAAAATGGATGAAAAACATGAATTATGGAAGATATGGTTGTGGCCGTGACTTGCTTGGTTAGACCGTGTGTGTGTGTGTTATGTTGCATGGAAGAGTTAATTTCATGTCATGTATTGGTTGTTGTTGTAATGTGAAGGAAGGACGAAAATCCATGAAAAATGTGCATGTGTGTGCATGGCCGAATAGGACGGGTATGATGAATTGAAAGTTGATTATGGATTTCATGTTGCAAATAAAAGCTTATGTTGGTGGAATATAATGTTCTTGCATATATGGAATACAATGATGTTAGTAAGGTATTGTGGAAAGTCTTGAAGGAAGTAGTATGTTGATTGAAATAGTGTGATTGTCGATATGTTGTTAGTTTGGCGGGTTGCATTCCGGTGTTGGTTGATTAAAATCGGCCAAGTTTAACTTGTGGCATGGTATATTATTTCGGTGATTTTCATTTTTAACTCCAAATGCACTAACCAAGATTTGGTAAACTTGACCAAATTGAGAATTTTGGCGAACTTTGGCGCTCGAGTTTGGAGTCGCGAAGGAAGCGGAAAAGGTATGTAAGACTTCGCCTTTCTTTCTTGGCATGTCTTAGATATGTAGGTCCGATTTTCTAACTCCTAAAATCCGCGATTGAACAATAGTCACTATTCATCCAAAGGACATTGAATCAAAATTAAATGGTGAAAAAAAAGATCGAAACACCCTAGAACGTGCAAGAATGTGTCACCCTAAGATTTCTATGTATTATGAAACGTATTATATGTAAATTGGGCCTCATTCGACCGAGGCGGGCTCACTATTCCCGATTCCCTCTTATTGTTTTACTAAATTCATTTTCGCACTATAGTCGATGCAAGTTCTTGATTATCTTTTCGACTACAAAGTAATAACTATTTTTATTAAACCCTTGCTACCAAGGCATGATTTTCCTTTCTAAAAATTTGTAAATGTTTTCTAAAAGTATTTATTCTTCTCCAAGCCAAGTTTATAAGCGTTTTCCAAAAAAAAAAATATACATCTTTCTTTAAAAACCAAGTTTTACAATATTGACGCTTTTTTTATGATTCAAACAACGACTATAATCCTGGGATAACTATAAATCTATGAACATCACTATGACCCTATGATGCCTATGGTCCTACGATGTCTATGATTCTAGGATATATGTGATCAAAAATGACACGCCCCATGTTCTCTTGATAAATGACCATGATTTCATTCCATGTTCCCTCTAATGATATCCGTCCATTGTTAATCTCGCCTTAAAATACTTATCCCTCCAAGGTGAGACAAAGCGAAGAGATCACCGACCTTACGTCACTCCGATGGATACATGACCTTGGCTCTATAGTGTATGACATATATATATATATATTTATATGAATGTGATAATGTAACGGCTTTATTTTATGTATATGGGGAAGGGGAAGGGCAACCGTGTCCAAAGGCTTATCATCCCGGACGCGGGATTCGACGCGGGATGCCCGGACGCGGGATTTATGGGAGAGGAGTCGTCGGTTTCCGTGCTATATATATATATATAATATGATATACTTGGGACACCGTTGGGGAGGGGGGGGAGAGCCGATGGATTCGGCGTCCATAAAAAAAAAAAACAAAACAAAAAAAAACACGTTTTCCGAAATGCATTTGTTTTCTATGTACAACAATGAGAAACACCGTTTTCAAAAAGAAAGAAAGCAGCTAAGCATGCATGGCATTCGCCCTCGGCCGACACTAAGAGTTACTCCTTTATCATATACTACGAATGTCTCCAGCTTATTAGTTCTTCGCTTTTACGTGATATGTCCCGTGTGTCGAATACTCCCTTTACATGGTATAGATAGAATGTTCATGTCTTAGGATTATTCGTACCGACCCCTCGTCTTCGGGGTCGCGCTCATAGTATTCCGGATGGACAAAGCCGGATAGAGGAGATCCGGCAAAGTTGGCAAACCCACTTGCTCCCGAGTGTCGCCGAGTCGGGCCGAGCTACGCTATGATGATCGAGATACTTTGACGGTGTCATGGGTTTGGGAGTCGGCTTTGTACTATGAAAGTGTTGTGAGATATTTTATGCTATTTTAACGGCAAAGAGACTTGTCTTAAAGGTTTCAAAAAAAAAATTTTACGCTTGGAATAAGAGTCGATTAAAGCCCATCACACCGATCAAATGTGACAAGTAAGAATAATTTTAAATATTATCGATGGGTTCGTATTTCATGAGTAAGTGATGGTAAACGTCGGAAGATAGTACACGATACCGTCCGAGGGTTCATATGAGAAGCCGGTGGAAGAGGTGGTTACTAGAGTTAACCCCTCCAATTCTATGATGGAGCAAGATGTCGTGGCGTCTATACCGTGAGTGTTACCAAGTATTTTAGCCCTTTATCTTGGCCTTCGGTGAATATGCTTAAAGATACCTCGATTCGGATGAGAGATGGAGGGGACCAGAGATTGAGGAGTTCGTCCGTCCAAACCAAGATCGGAAAGCCTACATGTATATGGATCTTTTGCTGAAATTCCTTATTTATGTATAATTATTTCAGGATATCATTTAATAGTTGATGGACGAAAATTCTAAAGGAACAGATGACCAAAGTATTTATAAGTAATTGCGATTAGGACATTTTTTCCACCACTAGAAATCTTGGAATTAGGAATGGAAAGTAGTCGCGTGTGTTGATTGAGTTATATGGGAGAAATGCTAAGATAGCATTTGCCCAGCCAGAAGAGTAAGGGATTTTTCCAATCTGGAGGGAGATGCTTTATAGAATTTACTTGGGATCTATTAGAACATCAAATTATTTCTAGGTTATGTGATAAAAAGGCCCTATAGTAAGACGAAAGCGATTCTTATCAGTAAGGGCACCTTGAAGGGTCAAGGTGATAAAGGCTTGGCTATAGAAAGGAAAAAGTGATGTCGGCTTAGGAATGACGGTAGTGTAGTGGAGATAAAGGACCATTCGGATGAAATGTGCACTCGAAATAAGAGAAGTATATGGAAAGAATGGAGATTGAAGAATGTTATGAGGAACTAAAAAAGAAGAATGTGAGGCTCACGGATTGAGATATTGAAGGATTGTGAAAGGTGAGATATGCTAACTTGGCAAAGAGAGAGAAGATGTATTAAAGCTACAAATGTAGGATAATTTTAAATATTATTGGGGGTATTTCATGAGTAAGGTGATGGTTGTACAACATGTTACGTTAACTAATATATGTGTCCTGATAGTCGACGTTGCGATATGTTAAAGACGTATTGAAATGGCAAAAGTTGACATTATTTTCACTAAAGATTGGAGTTGGATAATCTTGATGTAATAACATCAGGGGAAAAGAAGAAAGTGAGTATATAAGAGTAAGAAGACTAGGATGCCCTGAAAAGAGAAAAAGTATAAGCAATGGAAGTATGTTGCTAACGAGGGTCAAGTCAAGCTTCCGAATGAAAAATTTAGGATGACGGTAGTAGCAAAGGACCATTCGGATGAATCACGAAAGTAAGTATATGGAAAGAATGGAGTGTTTTTTAACTGGGATTGAAGGGTAGTAACCACGGGTACGAATATGAATTGGGAAAGAATAAGCAGGTCTTGCAAAGATACTAAGGGATTTTTAACTCTTGAGGGGCATCCGAAGAGACAAATGTGCAATCATACTGACACGATTATTGCGGAAACAGAAAATCCCTCCCAAAAGATGATTTAGAGATAGAATAGATTTACACTTCTGGAAGGATTTTCTACGAACTTCAGGGTCAATGCCATAAAATAGCAGCTAACGAAGAGCGCTTCGGAGAAAAGGAACTTAAGGAAAGTCCTTAGGACAAAAGCAAGAAAAGTACACTAATGGATTGATTAAAGAAAATCGGGCAATCACCAAGGAGAGAAGAGAGGATAATAAGTTAATGAAGCTGGCCAAGAGGCAACATATCATTGACATGGGATAAGAACTTCGGTAAAGAGTATACAGAGATTCGATTACAAAAGAAATAGAATGATATACAGGGCATATGCATAAATATGAATTAGTCATAGTGTCAGAAAGGGAGATGAAGACTTGACAAAAGAAGAAAGGAAAGGATGTGCTTTATGAGGATTTCATGATAAGAACAAGGACCGACAGAACATTAGAAGGACTATGACACATAGCTGTAATATAAACAAGCAGTCAAGAGTACCACAGGACAATATGAGTTAAGTTAACAAAGGATGAGTTGTGGGAATGAATGATACGGTGTAGATATCAGTTAAGATTTGGGACTAAGAGTTAGAAGGACCCTAAGGATATTAGTAAAAGGATGACCGCAAAGAAAGGTTAAGGCTGAAAGGGTATCTCATAGCCGGACGCCCTATAAGTAGTTTAACAAATTCTGATGTTATTATGGATTCATTAACTTGGAGAACTACTGGTTGGAAACGGAAGAGGCGGCTAATAAAGAAAGCATCTAGATGATATCCGATAGGTGTAAACATTTAGTATAAGGAGAGAGAGAAGAAAATCGGTTAGACGATATGATGAAAGGAACCTGGCCTTGTATGGGACAAAGAAGTTGAAGGGCCAATTAAGTCAGCTAAATGATTACCAAAGATGGTTAATATTCGAATGGTATTGGTATATAAGGACATCCTTAAAAAAAGGGGAAGAACAGGTTCAATTTTGAAGCAACTTATGATACTCCCAAGATTCCAAAGAAAGAAATGTATTAGTTTAAGAAAGCCAAGGTTCGAGACGTATCGGTATATCAAGAATATATCAGGAGAAAGTAGGAATGGATTGAAAATAGGTATAGTATGGGACAGGTGCGGCAAAGAAAGTAGGACATGAAAATATGAGGATTAGCAAGTCAAAGAAAATGATTCTCGTTGATGTAATGCATGATGTTTCTAGACCATGGTTCTAATCGCTCGTACCGGGAAAATATTATATCCCGTATTTTGTACATTGGGGTAATCCGAGCTAACCAAAGTTAAGGACAAGACTATTCCGGGATATGAGGTTGAGACTTTTGACCTCCGATTTTGTTTTAAGGCATAAGTTGCTTATGATTTTATTGGTATGGAATATTAAGAAAAATTTGGGGTTAAAAGTGAATTAAGGAAAGTTATTAAGTCATGAAACCAAAGGGCCAAGTGGCCGTGCAATATGGAGTGTGGGCCATGGTCCACATGGATTCATAATATATGTAGTTAAAAGATGACTATTAATTATATTCATCATCTTTACCCCTTAGAAGCTCAGAGAACCTTGGATAAAAACAAGAGAAGCCATTCGGCCATGGCAATAGCCGAACAAGGTCTATGAAAAATTGATCAAAAAAATAATTTTCTTCTAGCAATTAAACCAAGTGGAAGGTCCTTATTAACGTGGAGTAGTTGTTGGAGTCAACAAACCATTTGTTTGTGCCATTTACAACCCTAGCCAACTTGTGGAGTTAAGTGAAAAAGGTAAGGTTTAATCTTCTTTTTCATATGTTATGAATGATTTGTACATGTTGTAGTGTGTGGAAATGGATGAAATTCATGAAGTATTGCATGGTGGTGTTGATACCTGTGTGGTCGGGTTTGGCATGACATGGTGAACTAAATTTTATTAAGTATTTTTGGTTGTTGTTATTGTGGACTCTATGATGACAATGAAAGTTTAATGATTCAAGTTGAAGTTGTAATTGTTGTGGGCTGTTTTAGAAGCCAACGTGATTTGAGTGTAGTTTCTATATTTATGAGAATGATATTGTTAACGTGTGGATTGTTGGTGTAATTCATGAATTTGGGAGAGAGGAATGTGCTATTGTTGTTGTTCTCGGGTTTGGGGAGGTTTCGGGTGGAGTGGAGTTTTGGTTGGGTTGTTTTGAATATTGTGCGGATTGTTTGAAATGTTCTTGAATCTTGTTTGAATGATCTCGGATTAGTACTTGAACATGTGAGCATTGATGTTGGCTTGAACGTATGTAGTTGAATTGAATGTAAATGGAATGTTGTCGAATTATGTAGAAAAGAGTTACTTGTTATATCTCGTATTTTGTACGTTGGGACATTCCGAGCTAACCATGAAAAGTTAAGGACAAGACCATTTCGGGATACGAGGTTGAGAATTTTGACCTTCGATTTTGTTTTAATGCACAAGTTGCATATTCATCTTTTCATTGGTATGGAGTGTTAAGGGTAAATTTGGAATAAGAAAAATTTAGGGTTAAAAGTGAATTATGGAAAGTTAATTAATTTTCATGAAATAGCCATATAAGGCCACTTGGCCGTGGGACCTAGGTGTGGTTCCCACACATGACTTGGCCAAATTAAATTCATCCAAGCCATGTGTGGGCCATGGACACATGGATGAATCATGTATGCATATATTAGATGACAATTAAGACTTAGTCATCATTTTATAACCTTAGAAGCTTTGAGAGAAATGGAGAAAAAAAAAAAAAGGGGTTGTTCGGTTGGAGCTGGCCGAACATGGCCATGGAAAATTTACCATCAAAAATTATTCTCTCCTAGGTTTTCTACTCTTTGGAAGGTGCTAAACAACATGAAGTAGTTGTTGAATCAAGCAAAGCTTTTGTTCTTGCAAAACCTCACCTTGGCCGAGTGAAGAAGTGGAAGGAAGAAGGTAAGTTTTAATCCTCTTTTCATGTGTTATGAAGGGTTTGTGCATGTTGTAGTAAGTGGAAATGGATGAAATTCATGAAAATATGGATGTTGGTGTGTGGCCGAGTATGTGTGTTGTGTGTAGGAATGAAGAACTAATTTTATTTAGTATGTTTTGGTTGTTGTTGTATGGATTTTATGGTGACAATGATGATTTAATGATCCAAGTTGAAGTAGAGAACGTTTATGGGCTGTTTTGAAGATAATGTGAATTTAGTGTAGTTTCTTGTATTGTTAAGGTTAAAGTTGTTAATGTGTGGAATGTTGGCGTAGTTATGAATTTGGAAGAAAGAAATGTATTGTTGCTGTCCCTATGGGAATTGGAAGGTTTCGGGTGGCATTGCCCCTTGGTTGGGCCGTTTGGACATTGCGTAGATTATTTGACGTGTTCTTGAATCTTGATTGAGTGATTTTGGATTAGTATTTGAATGTGTGTGCGCATTAATGTTGGCTTGATCATATGTGGTTAATTTGAACGTAAACGGAATGTTGTCGAAATATGTAGAAAAGAGTTATTGATGGTAGAATGCCTTTTGAATTAATTCTTGATGTTGTTAGAATGGTTGTTGGTATTGTTGTTGAAGATTTAGCCGAGTTGAAATCTCGGGGATGTTGAATTTAAGGTGGGAAATGCTGCCCAAATTTCTGTAAATGGAGTACTAGTTTAGAATTGGGTTTCTAAGAGCTTACGACTAATGTTGGGCGTCTAATGGTGTTATTGTAGATTTTGGAGAAGCCAAGACGTAAGTTTGGGTTAATCTAGGAAGCGGACGAGGTATGTGAAGCTTACTCTTTCTTTCTTATGGCATGTCTTAGTCGTAAGTAGATTGTGATACGAGTCTCGGGGTAACTCCATTCTTAAGGTCCGAGTTTGTGTACGATTCTTATTCATTTCTTAATGTTGGCCCTCTTAATGCAGTCGAACCATGATCCTTATGTTTTTATATGATTAGGCTTTTATTCCAAAAAGGTTTCGTAACTACGAACAATCGTAACTTTCATAGACGAGCTTGGATCGCTTCGAAACGTTCGTAGGAGATTCTAAAATGAACAAGGTCTCCAACTTTCATAAATGGACTCGGATTGGTTGGATACTCGTCCGTGGGCCCCGAGACTTTCCCTTGTGTAGTATTAACGACTTTCGAAAGGATCTAGTGTGACTATCGTCTTAACCCTCGAGCATCGATCACTTACTTCTCTATTAAGTTTGTAATGATGATTATGCCCCTAATTCCCATAAGTTATTCCATAGGGTTTGATACGTATCTATGAGTCCTAAAGTTCTATTTGATATACCCTCAAACGACATTCGGAAGAAATTTGATTTGACTATCGTCTTGATTTTTAAATGATGATTCATTTTGAATGTTCTATTGAGTCTTTGAAAGTATTTTAAATTGCATATAGTTGCTCACAACTCTGCTCGTGCATTCTGTTATTACCTCCTTCACCGAGTCCCGGGCCGGTTATGTTTCGTGCGCACTATGATATATTCCGGAGTATGATGTGTCCGGTTCGCCGAGCTCTCGCTAGAGGGCCGGGTACCGAGTATATTTGGCGTTATGATGTGTTATGATATGTTATGATGTGTGACGGGGATACGGAGATATGAAACCTTCTGGAATATGATGTGTTATGGCGCCAATGTCGGAGGGCGACCATAGTTCTAAGAGCCCATGCATGATTTGTGTTTTATGAGTAAGCATTTTAATATTTTCGATATTGCATTTACTTTCTGTACTTCTGGTTTTGACTATGATCTTGGTTACTATATTTCATGCTTTGCATACTCAGTACATATTCCGTACTGACCCCCTTTCTTCGGGGGCTGTGTTTCATGCCGCGCGGCTGTGTACTTACTTGGATAATCCACCAGCCTTAGATTCCTGTTCACCGTTTTGGAGCGCTCTCTTGTTCGGGAGCCTATCTTTTGGTCCGATCTCGTTATTGCATATATGTATATGTTTATTCACGGGCACGGCGGGGCCCTGTCCCGTCATATGATTTTGTCATTGTTTTTAGAGGTCTGTAGACATATATGTGTGGGTTATGGGTATTCACTGTTCAGTCGTATCTGTGTGATTTGTGAATTGGACGTCCCCTCTACTATGATAGCCTTATCGGCTTATATGTGACATTATCTGCTGGTTTGTGATAGCGATATGTATAATGTACATTTGTGATGGCTTTGGGCGACGTTCCACTTTTCTGCAAATATATGTTGTTTATACCGGTACAAGTTATTCGTACGCTATTTCTGATTAACGGGTGTGTACGGGTGCCCAGTTCGGGCACTAGTCGCGGCCTACGGGGTTGGGTCGTGACAGAAGTGGTATCAGAGCGGTTCGTTCTCGGATTGTCTACAGACCGTGTCCGGCAGAGTCTTATTTATGGTGTGAAGCCGGCCACACTTATAAACAAGGGGCTGCGGGGCATTTAGGAATCAGTGACCCTTTTTCTATCTTAGATCGTGCGATAGAGCCAAGTCATAGGAAATGAAATTTCTTATACTAACCTTCAATTTCAGCAGAAGGACGACACCAACAGAAGAAAGCGATTGACGACATTGGAAGGTACAAAGCACGCAGGTAAGCAAAGGTACGAAAGGTTTATGTTGAATAAAGTATTGAAGTACGCTTGAAATGTAAAGTCGAAAATTGGAAAGGAAAAGTAAACAGGAAAGTGTAATAGGGGCAGAGCGAATTAGACATACGAGGTAAGCCCATGATTTTATACTGTCGTTGACACTGGGAGCCCTGTGTGGCTGTAATATGATACGATATGTATATATATGTGTTGGCCCTGTGAGGCATTTTGTTGGTAATTCCTGTGTACAGGTTTTGAGATAGTAAGAAATATAGAGGAAACTCTGCCGAAATTTTTCCAGGAATAAAGGAGAATGAGATATGGGTTGGCGGTATGTTTTGAAAGGTTGTGTCAATAGTAAGGATAGAATTTGACTAAGTTGCAAGTACGGCTGACCTTGAAAAATAAGTTAACTACTGAGTTGGCGACGATAGTAATTAGGAGGTTGATATTGATATGGTAAAAGGAATTTGGAAAAGGCTTGCGATGGTAAGAGATGATTTAGAAGAAGTTGGCAAATTATAATAGAGTGTCATATTAAGGTACCAACTGAATTGATAAGCAGGGCTAAATTATGACGAGATTATAGCCAGAAGAAATAACAGCACAATTAAGACCAGAGTACAAAGAAAAAAGAGAGAGAATTGTGACGGATATGAATGTACCGGCAAGACAGCTTGTGAGATATTAAATATAAGATTGACCGGAAAGGGCAAAAAGTTAAGAAGTGCGACACTATAAGGCCGATTACGAACAAGATATTATGTGAATATAGTTAGGAATGTTATGAAAATGAGCAAGGCTTAGCGAGGAAGTGACTAACAGATATGACGTGATCTGTGTGACTCAAGTATGAAGGTGAGTTAGTGGGAAAAAAAAACAAGAAAGGAGGAAGAGGAATTTATGAAGTTCTTCTACGGGGAAGGTATAGAATAGAAGTTACGAGATAATGGGAGCGATAGTGAGCACAAAAGAAGAAGGGATAAAAAAGGAAAGTGAGTAAGATAACAGGGTAGTAATAGTTGATGACGGGTGTAGCCAAGAACACGAGTAATATCAGTGACGGAACTGTGAAAGACTAAATTATGGAGAGACGAACAACGCGATAGAATGAGTATTAGAAAATGACTGGTATGATAAGAACAAATAGGGATGAACAGAATATGATTTAGAAATGAGAAAGGGATTATGTAGGAGTAATATTTTCCAAAAATCTAGCGGTATTATAAAGCTCCTCGTGTGCGTAAAAAAGATGGACATAGCTGGGGAAATATGGTAGGGGAATGCTAAAGGAAGCACTCAGGATAGACGTCATTAAATGAGTACGAATATGGAACGAAAAAGGAATACGCAGTTGTGAATTGAAAGGTGTACTACGACGACATGGTAATAAGATAAGATTGTTATTGCGATGAATTTGGTGTGTTCTGAGTAAGTTAGAACCCTGTGCTGGGCACACAACAAGGATAAAAAGGCATAAAGCATAAAGGGGTGCTGTGTGCACACGATTCCACCTCAAAAATAATGGGATCTTTAAGTGGCAAATACAGTAAGCTTGAGGAATAGATGGTGCAGTATAATGTCATCAGAAGGACATATGGTGTAGGTTAAGGCAAAAATACCATTCCAAGGGAATTTTGGACACTTACCGTTGGAGTATAAGTGCCACCTAACTGAGAAATTGGAATGCCTACAAGTATTAGATAATTATTGATTGAAGTACGAGACCCTTTCTAATTCGGTGGGAAATGTGTTATGGGAACGTTTTGAAATCTGTCCAGACTTCAACTTACTCCAGATGATGTCTTTGAAGGTTATGCGACGAGGTTGACGCGATCATATTAACATTAGAACGTCGCATTTCATCAGAGTCCCAAAGTTAAGCGTCTTTGGAGTGGGAGTAATTTTAGGATGGGTGACCCCCCTGGGAAGTTTTCTGAAAGTCCTACAAATTCAGACGTAAGGAGCAAATGAGAAGCTAGGTTAATCTAAGGGAAATTTGATCCTGCAGAGCGGACAGAAACCTTACGAGGTCGTGTAGAACGAGGCAGACTGAACCAGTGAAAAAGAAGAAAGGTGCATTGCAGCCTTAGAAACAAGATAAGTCGAATAGTGTTGGAAATATTTTGTGAATAAGATGGTAGCGATGATGTGTATGTATGTATATGACATCTCATACATGGCTATATTGAATCCCAACAATCGACATTGTGACGTGTTGGAAGGCATTAATCGGACAGGGTAATGAAGCGCTAGTGAAAGAAAAGATGGCACCTATGTTATGAGGCAAGTCGATGCTGTTTTCACCAGGTCAAGCTTGGAAAGTTCTAAGATAATGATATTTGGGAAGGAAAGAGAGTGCGTGGATGGAAAGTAAAGTGACCGAAAATGTCGGAAAAAGCGAAAGGGTAAGGAACATGAGAGAGTGAAGCCTCCAAGAGAGGCGACGGGCAAAGCACGGCATTATTCGGATAAAAATTCGAGGTTAGGCGTGTGAGAGGGATAGAGTGTGGTAGGATGGGATAAGAGAGGAATGTACGAGGTTAGAGAACAGACTTCGACAAGTGGAATGAAAGGGGTAGTGACCACAACGAGAAATGAGAAGTAAAGAAAAGGTTGATTAGGCCGTGCAACGATGATAAGAGGTTTCTAACTCTCGAAAGATAAGTGCCGAGGACGGTGGATTTTTTTTTTTTTAAAAAAAATTATTATTGGTGTGTTAGGACCTCCCTAATGAAGGGGGGGGGGAGGACATATTGCATTTGAAAGGGATTATGGCATTATCATGCTCCAGAAAGGGAAATTTATTAGTTTGGAGCTAGAATTTGAAATGATCGCTAGGACAAGGGAATTGAGGACACGTATTGTGCTGTGAGAGAATCGGAAGGGAGTAAGAATTTTCGTAGCCCTATGCTTTTGGGTTGTATTGTAAGATGTGAGAGAAAGGCTAAAGAAGCGGTTGTGGCGGAAATCCAAAGGAATAGTTGCGGTAAGAGTCCAAGGATTTAGTTTGAACTCGAATTATGAGTTGCCGTAAGTGTAGCTGCACTGGAAAAAAATAGCAAAGGGGTGCAGAACCATTCCGTATATACATGCTTGCAATCGATGGAAGTAGTCCTGGGAAGAAACTGGGAGGAATAGTAAGAGGCATAACCATTATACTTACTAGCAACAAGTCACGTTGGGTGAGCACCCGGAATGTAAAAGTAAATGGTGACAAAAATGTAAGGACTAGTGATGCTGACCATTAAACCACAAGTGAGTCCTAGCACAGCGTGTCCCCCCCCCCCCCCCTCAAGACTAACAGACAGGTTGAGCATACCATTCAAACGCTAAGGGACATATTGCGGGCCTGCGTTATTGATTCAGAGGTAGCTAGAATAATCGTCTGCCACTTATGGGATTTGCCGATAATAATAGCTACTATTCTCGCATCCTGATAGCCGTATGAGGCTCGGTATGGCAGAAGGTGCAGAACATCGATTGGCTGGTCCAATATTGGTAAAACAAAATTAATTGGGGCCAGATATGATTCAGCAAGTAGCTGGCAAGTGAAACTTATTCGGGAGCGGTTATTAGCAGCTCGGAGGCAACAGAAGTCATATACAGATGCTCGACGTCGGCACCTAGAATTCCAGGTCGACGATTAGGTATCTTTGGAAGTGTCACCCATGAAGGGTGTTATGAAGTTCGGCAGAAAAAGGAAGCTCAGCCCGAGTCCGAGGTATGTTGGGCCTTATCAGATCGTCCGTAAGGTAGGCAAAGCTGCCTATGGATTATATCTACCACCCGAGTTGGAGGCATGCGTCCAGTCTTCTACTTGTCAGTGCTTCGTAAAGGTATAGGCGATCCCTAGTATATTCCTAGATAGTATCCAGCACCAAAGAAAGTCATCCCCGGAAACAACCCATAGTTGTACTGGATTGGCAGGTGAGAAGGTCGTGCGCTAAAGGCGTGGCTTCCGTTAAGGCATCGTGGCGGAACAATAACAAGGGAGAGAGGAAGAGTACGTGCCCCTACTTATTTCCTGTACCATTGAGTAACCTAAACTCCTTAATGGGTGGCGTAATTGATAAATGGACTGTATGTGGTAGTTATAAGAGCGACTTCCCCCGAAGTGCCTATAAAACCCTATAAAACTAGTTTAACATTCGAGGACGAATGTTCTAAAGGGGGGGAGGATGTTATATCTCGTATTTTTACGTTGGGACATTCCGAGCTAACCATGAAAAGTTAAGGACAAGACCATTTCGGGATACGAGGTTGAGAATTTTGACCTTCGATTTTGTTTTAATGCACAAGTTGCATATTCATCTTTTCATTGGTATGGAGTGTTAAGGGTAAATTTGAAATAAGAAAAAATTGGGGTTAAAAGTGAATTATGAAAAGTTAATTAATTTTCATGAAATAGCCAAATAAGGCCACTTGGCCGTGGGACCTAGGTGTGGTTCCCACACATGACTTGGCCAAATTAAATTCATCCAAGCCATGTGTGGGCCATGGACACATGGATGAATCATGTATGCATATATTAGATGACAATTAAGACCTAGTCATCATTTTATAACCTTAGAAGCTTTGAGAGAAATGGAGAAAAAAAAAAAAGGTTGTTCGGTTGGAGCTGGCCGAACATGGCCATGGAAAATTGACCATCAAAAATTATTCTCTCCTAGGTTTTCTACTCTTTGGAAGGTGGTAAACAACATGAAGTAGTTGTTGAATCAAGCAAAGATTTTGTTCTTGCAAAACCTCACCTTGGCCGAGTGAAGAAGTGGAAAGAAGAAGGTAAGTTTTAATCCTCTTTTCATGTGTTATGAAGGGTTTGTGCATGTTGTAGTAAGTGGAAATGAATGAAATTCATGAAAATATGGATGTTGGTGTGTGGCCGAGTATGTGTGTTGTGTGTAGGAATGAAGAACTAATTTTATTTAGTATGTTGTGGTTGTTGTTGTATGGATTTTATGGTGACAATGATGATTTAATGATCCAAGTTGAAGTAGAGAACGTTTATGGGCTGTTTTGAAGATAATGTGAATTTAGTGTAGTTTCTTGTATTGTTAAGGTTAAAGTTGTTAATGTGTGGAATGTTAGTGTAGTTATGAATTTGGAAGAAAGAAATGTATTGTTGCTGTCCCTATGGGAATTGGAAGGTTTCGGGTGGCATTGCCCCTTGGTTGGGCCGTTTGGACATTGCGTAGATTATTTGACGTGTTCTTGAATCTTGATTGAGTGATTTTGGATTAGTATTTGAATGTGTGTGCACATTAATGTCGGCTTGATCATATGTGGTTAATTTGAACGTAAACGGAATGTTGTCGAAATATGTAAAAAAGAGTTATTGATGGTAGAATGCCTTTTGAATTAATTCTTGATGTTGTTAGAATGGTTGTTGGTATTGTTGTTGAAGATTTAGCCGAGTTGAAATCTCGGCGATGTTGAATTTACAGGGAAAATGCTGCCCAAATTTCTGTAAATGGAGTACTAGTTTAGAATTGGGTTTCTAAGAGCTTACGACTAATGTTGGGCGTCTAATGGTGTTATTGTAGATTTTGGAGAAGCCAAGACGTTAGTTTGGATTAATCTAGGAAGCGGACGAGGTATGTGAAGCTTACTCTTTCTTTCTTGTGGCATGTCTTAGACGTAAGTAGATTGTGATATGAGTCTCGGGGTAACTCCATTCTTAAGGTCCGAGCTTGTGTACGATTCTTATTCATTTCTTAATGTTGGCCCTCTTAATGCAACGAACCATGATCCTTATGTTTTTATATGATTTGGGTTTCAAAGGTTTTATAAAGGCTTTTATTCCAAAAAGGTTTCGTAACTACGAACAATCGTAACTTTCATAGACGAGCTCGGATCGCTTCGAAACGTTGTAGGAGATTCTAAAATGAACAAGGTCTCCAACTTTCATAAATGGACTCGGATTGGTTGGATACTCGTCCGTGGGCCCCGAGACTTTCCCTTGTGTAGTATTAACGACTTTTGAAAGGATCTAGTGTGACTATCGTCTTAACCCTCGAGCATCGATCACTTACTTCTCTATTAAGTTTGTAATGACGATTATGCCCCTAATTCCCATAAGTTATTCCATAGGGTTTGATACGTATCTATGAGTCCTAAAGTTCTATTTGATATACCCTCGAACGACATTCGGAAGAAATTTGATTTGACTATCGTCTTGATTTTTAAATGATGATTCATGTTGAATGTTTTATTGAGTCTTTGAAAGTATTTTAAATTGCATATAGTTGCTCACGACTCTGCTCGTGCATTCTGTTATTACCTCCTTCACCGAGTCCCGGGCCGGTTATGTTTCGTGCGCACTATGATATATTCCAGAGTATGATGTGTCCGGTTCGCCGAGCTCTCGCTAGAGGGCCGGGTACCGAGTATATTTGGCGTTATGATGTGTTATGATGTGTTATGATGTGTGACGGGGATACGGAGATATGAAACCTTTTGGAGTATGATGTGTTATGGCGCCAATGTCGGAGGGCGACCATAGTTCTAAGAGCCCATGCATGATTTGTGTTTTATGAGTAACCATTTTAATATTTTCGATATTGCATTTACTTTCTGTACTTCTGGTTCTGACTATGATCTTGGTTACTATATTTCATGCTTTGCATACTCGCACATATTCCGTACCGACCCCTTTCTTCGGTGTCGTGTTTCATGCCGCGCAGTACTGTGTACTTACTTGGATAATCCACCAAACTTTAGGATTCCTATTCAGCCGTTTTGGAGCGCTCTCTTGTTCGGGAGCCTATGTTTTGGTCCAGATTCTGTTATTGCATATATGTATATGTTTATTCACGGGTAAGGCGGGGCCCTGTCCCGTCATATGATTTTGTCATTGTTTTTAGAGGTCTGTAGACATATATGTGTCGATTATGGGTATTCACTGTTCAGTCGTATCTGTGTGATTTGTGAATTGGACGTCCCCTATACTATGATAGCCTTATCGGCTTATATGTGACATTATCTGCTGGATTGTGATAGCGATATGTATACCTGTACATTTGTGACAGCTTCGGGGCGACGTTCCACTTTTCTGCAAATATATGTTGTTTATACCGGTACAAGTTATTCGTACGTTATTTCTGATTAACGGGTGTGTACGGGTGCCCAGTTCGGGCACTAGTCGCGACCTACGGGGTTGGGTCGTGACATTACTAACGTTAGAATGTATTTTGGTTTAATTGTTGATGTTGTTAGTATGGTTGTTGGTATTGTTGTTGATGATTTGGCCGAGTTGAATTCTCGGGGTTGTTGAATTTATAGGGGAAGTGCTGCCCAAATTTCCGTAGATAAAGTGCTAGTTTGGAATTGAATTCCTAAGTGCCTATACTAATGTTAGTATCTAATTACGTTATTGTAGATCTTGGGGAGCCCGAGACTTAAGTTCGGATTAGCTTAGGAAGCGGACGAGGTATGTAAAGCCTAACCTTTCTTTCTTTTGGCATGTCTTAGTTGTGAGTAGGCTATGATACGAGCCTCGGGGTAACTCTATTCTTAAGATCCGAGTATGTCTACGATTCTTATTCACTTCTTGATGTTAGCGTTCTTAATGTAATCGAACTATGGTTCTTGTGTCTTTTGTATGATTGGAAAAATAAATGTGACATAAGAGTTTTTATTCCTAAAGGAGTCTAAGTTGAATATTGTCCGTAACTTTCATAGACGGGCTCGGATCGCTTCGATACGTTCGTAGACGACTCCTTAACGAGTAATGGCTCTAACTTTCATAGGCTGGCTCGGATTGGTTTGATACTTGTCCGTGGGCCCCGAGACTTTCGTTTGTGTAGTTCTAACGACTTTTGAAAGAACTTAATGTGGCTATCACCCCGACCCCCGAGTGTTGGTTAGTCTACTTATTTATTGAGTCTGTAATGATGATTTTTATGCATATGGTTACTCACGACTCTGCTCGTGCATTCTGTCGTTACATCTTTCGCCGAGTCCCGGGCCGGTTATGTCATCGTGCGCACTATGCTATATTCCGAAGTATGATGTGTTTCGAAGTATGATGTGTTCCGAAGTATGATGTGTTCTGGAGTATGATGTGTTACCGAGTTATGCAATATTTTGAAGTATGATGTGTTATGGCGCCAAAGACGGGGTGGCGACCATGTTCCGTCCGTCGAGTCCCATAATGGGCCGGATATGATACATGACATTGATATGCATGATTTGTATTTCAAGAGTAAGCATTTTGACATTCTAATTATTGTACTTGTTTTCTGTACCTCTTATGCATGATTTGTATTTCGAATGCAAGCACTTTGGTATTCCGGTTATTACGCTCACTTTCTGTACTCCTTACTTCGGTTGTGACCCCGTTTTCTGTATTTCATGCTTTACATACTCAGTACATATTTCGTACTGACCCCCTTACTTCGGGGGCTGCGTTTCATGCGCCGCAGTACGTACGATCGTTTTGGTGATCCGCCGCCTTAGGACATCCATTACGTCGTCTTGGAGCGCTCCCTTGTCGGGAGCCCATATTTTGGTACAGATTCCTTTGTTGTATATATGTACGATTATCAGGGGACGGCGGGGCCCTGTCCCGTCATATGGTTCTGTGATTACTCTTAGAGGTCAGTAGACATGTGTGTGGGTTATGAATAGTTACTGTTCGGCTATGTCTGTGTGATTTATGTGTTGGGCGGTCCCACTGGCCGTGGCAGCCTTGTCTCACGCATACGTATATATGTTTTGACATGTTGTGTATATTATGACGCCCCCGTCGCTCTCGGCGTATATATATGTATATATGCGATAGATCGAGACGACGTCTGACTTTTGTATATGTATAAGTTATTTGTATGCTAATTCGGGTTAATGGGTGTCTACGAGTGTCCAGCTCGGGCACTAGTCACGGCCTACGGGGTTGGGTCGTGACAAAAGTGGTATCAGAGCGGTTCGTCCTCGGAGTGTCTACAGACCGTGTCTAGTAGAGTCTTGTTTATCGGTGTGTTGTGCACCACATCTATAAACAGGAAGCTACAGGACATTTAGGATGTTATTTTTCCTTCTTATTCTAGATCGTGCGATAGAGCTGTGTTATCAGGATGACTCCTCCCTAACGAATTGTTATGTTTACAGCGATGCCTCTAAGGAAAGCGACAAATGGCCGTGGGGCAAGTCGACAACATTTGGATAGACTAGCCAGGCCCGGAGAGTTACTAGGGCCCGTACTCGGCCGAGGCTCGAGGTTGTGCTCCGTCCCCGCCGAGCTCGCTACACCGCCATCGAGGAGCATAGGCGCCAGCAGTGCCAGAGACGGGGGACTCGCTCCACCGCCGCCCTCCCGGATTCCGCATGCCGAGCCCTCCAACTCCCCGGCCCGTGGGTGGAGGACAGGCTATGAGAGATGTGGTTCGGTGGCGACCGACCGACTGGTGGTGGCGGGTGCTCGGGGCAGTACGGACTGGGAGGTGACCATGCGGACGGATATGATAGCTTCGAGGGTCCGCGATTTCTTCGACCCGTAATCCCTCGAGAGTTACGACGGTCCAAAGCCGCGGAGGATCCCCAGAAGTTTATTCGACAGATGCAGCGCACACTGAGGATGATTAGAGCTTCTGAGACTGAGTCTGTCGAGCTAGCTTCATATCGGTTGCGAGACGTAGCTGTTAATTGGTATGAGTCCTGGGAGATGTCTCGGGGCGAGGATGCTCCTCCGTACCGTATGGGATGAGTTCGTGGAGGCCTTTTTGGGCCATTTTCTACCTCCAGAGATGCGGCGAGCCAGAGTTGATAGATTCCTACATCTGAGGCAGAATGGCAGGAGCGTTCGAGAGTATAGTCTCGAGTTTGATTCATTGGCTAGATATGCGCCCACTATTGTAGCTGATATGACTGATAGGATGCACCGATATGTGATGGGGTTGGATCGTTATTTGGTTGATAGCTGTATGATCATGGCTTTCCAGCCCGGTATGGATATTGCCCGGGTGCAGGCCTATGCACAGGGGATGGAGGATCGACACCGAGGGCGTCAGCCCGACAGAGATCATGACAAGAGCCAGCCCAAGAGGGCTAGATCAGCTGGTTATTCTAGGGAGTCCCGAGGCAGGCAGCCTCAGCATCAGTATGGTAGATATCCGTCCCAGCCAGCGCGGAGTACACCCCCACAGTTCACGGGTAGGAGACCGGATAGTACAGGGTATTCAGGAGCAGGTCAGAGCTCCAAGGCTTCGGGTTCGTAGGTGGACAGAGGTTCCGGTCAGTTGAGGCCACCCATACCTCGGTGTTCTCATTGTGGGAGATATCACCCTGGAGAGTGTTATCATGCTACGGGTGCTTGTTTTTCTTGTGGCCGTCAAGGCCATACTATGAGAGAGTGTCCGTACAGGGACGGTCCAGGTGGTGCGGCCAGGCCATCGAGTCGGGGCCGTCGGTTCATCTCCCTCTTCTGTAGCTATGCGCCCTATGGGGCGGGGTATGCCGACACCAGCAGGCCGTGGCGCGCAGGTCGTGGCGGAGCCTCCAATTCTAGCGGTCCATCGAACCGCCTATATGCATTGGCCAGTAGACAGGATCAGGAGGCATTACCAAACGCGGTTACAGGTATATGAGTCCTTATTGGAATATTTCTATGTATGTGTATTTGCTGTATGAGTGTTACTTAATAGCGGCAAGTAGAAATCCAAAAGCCGATAACCAAGTATTTATAAGTAACGGTGATCAAGGTGTGTTCGCTACCATCGGGAATCTGGAAGTCTAAGGTGAAAGGTGAATATTGAGGATTAAGAAAGCTAAAATAGTAATCGTGGAGTCAGAAGAACAAGAGCCCCTTTCTAATTCGGAGGGAGGTCTGTTATAAGAACGTTTTGGAATCTGTTAAGACTTCAATTTACTCCAGATTATGTGATGAAGGTCATGTGGTGAAGTGGACGCTATCATACTAGCATTTAAGTATCGTATTCCATCAGAGCTCCAAGGCTAAGCGTGCTGGAGTGAGAGAAACTTTAGGATGGGTGACCTCCTGGGAAGTGTTCTAAAAATCCTACAAATTCAGGCATAAGAAGTAAATGAGCAGCTAGAGTAGCCTAAGGGAAATTAGAGTATACAGAGTGGGCGGAAACCTTAAGAGGTCACATAGGACGAGGTAGACTGAACCAGTGAAGAGAAAGAAGGTGCATTACAGCTACGCAGGGTAAGTTGAGTAGCGTTTGGAAATATTTTGTAAGCGGGATGCTAGTAATTATATATATATAGGTGTGCATGTGATACCCCATACATGGCTATATCAGAAGGTATGTGTATTCCAGCAACGGACGTGGTGGCATATTAGAGGCATCGACCAGACAGGGTAGTAAGGTTAAAGTGACAAATGTTACAAGGCAAACTGATGCTATTTCCACTACAGGATAAGCTTGGAAAGTTCTAATGCTATGATATTTGGAGAAGAAAGAAAGTGAGTAGATGGAAGGTAAGGATATCCAATGTCGGACAAGTGAAAAGTAAGAAAAAACTAGTGAGTTAAGCCTCCAAGAGAGACGACGGGCGGAAGAACAAGTAGTGGATGTGTATGAAGAGAAAGAGTATGATAAGCGAATGGTATTGAATAACTTAAGATATATTATGAAAGTTAGCGGTGCTATACCGGATTGAAGGCCAAGATGTTGGTTATAGAGTTGTTCGCTAATAATATTGCAACTTGCAAGTAATAAGGAAGAGGGAACAGGAAATCCTCTATCGTAAGAAATGAGAAAGTCAAGAGTAACTAAAGGAAGGGAAAGAAATCTGACAAAGTAGGACGAGCGAGTTTCAGTATGAACGAGATATATAGAGCAGAATGAACCAGGGGACGGAAAGACCATGTCTAAGATTGAATATACCTTATACAAGTTATACGAGAATAGTGACGCAACCTACAAGTATTGGTATGTTAAAAATGAGACTAAGTGAGCACTTGATAAGAAGAACAAAGATTTAGTAAGGACAATGTAGTTATGATATTCTGGGTAGCCAAGTCGAAGGATTGAGATTAAGAGATAAAAAGTAGAGGAACAGTTAAAGTCTTTTAAAGAAGTCGAGGAGTAATACATGAGGCCGAGGATTCCAGAATATGGACCTCATTACAGGCTTACCTCGCACTCCACGGAAATGTGATTCCATATGGGTTATTGTAGGTAGGCTGACAAAATCAGCCCATTTCCTTCCAGTCAGGACTACTTATTGTTACACCTGGGAAAATTTCGCGTTATCAAGACTGTGGACGGCTTAGTATGAGCTCAGGGGAGAGCAGATTTACACAAGGATTATGGATGAAGATTATGTTATCTGAGCATAAGAACATATATATGACATTTGGAGAGTGTATGGAGTAAATCGGTTAACATGATCACTCGATGATAGCCCTCGAAACCATAAGTTAAGGTGGGGCCCACATGTCGGGATTTTGTAAAGGGTATATTATAAGTGATACAAGTAGTACATGGAAATTTGAGCAAGTCCTAAGAAGGACCCATAAGCCAAATATGGACATAAGCCCTCCAAAAGGACGATTTAAGGAAACGTTTTCGGATGATTTGACTTGGAGGGGCAAACACGGCATTATAAGTTTGGAATTTCGAAAAACACCAAGAATAAAAGTTGTAGATAATCAAAAGATATTTCCAACCATAGGTCGTGGGCTCTCACACAATGTCAGAATCAAGAGGTATGGCCATTTTAAGAGCAAGACCCTAAGCTGCCAAATGGCTCCGCGGGCCCCACGTGAGAAGGCCGGTGAAACCGACCTAGGAGGGGTATAAATACCCCATCAACCCCGTATTTTCAGCATAATAACATTCCAAAGGGTCCTATAAAATTCTCTACACCTCCCCCAAGCATTATAGTCCGATAAATCAAGAATTTGACAAGATTACGCCAAACTAGTCCGTGAAAGGTGATTGTTCTTGCTTCTACTTAAGCTTGGTGTTGGAAAAGGTTGATATGGCTGAGTTTTTTTCAAGTATAAGGCTTACGAGCTATGACGAATAAGCGTAGCAAATAAGAGGTGGAACAGGTATGTGAAGCTTACCCTTTCTTTCTTTTGGCATGTCTTAGATGTAAGTAAGATATGATACGAGCCTTGGGGTAACTCTATTCATATGATCCGAGCATGTCTACGATTCTTATTCACTTCTTGATGTTAGCATTCCTAATATAGTCGAGTTATGGTCCTTGTGTCTTTTGTATGATTGGATAGTAAATGTTGCATAAAGAGTTTTTGTTCCTAAAGGATTCTATGTCGAATAAGGTCCCAACTTTCATAGACGGGCTCGGATCGCTTCGATACGTTCGTAGAAGATTCCATAACGAGTAATGCCCGTAACTTTCATGGGCGGGCTTGGATTGGTTTGATACATGTCTACGGTCTCTAAGACCCTCTTTAACGTGGACCTAATGGCATTTAGAACAGATTTAACATGACTATCGTTTGATACTCGAGCGTTGATTTGTCACACCCCTACTTGATGGGGCATGATGGGCACCCGACCCTTACTTAGGGCCGAGCGAACCCGCTGATCCTCGTGATACTCATAATCTTACTGGACTCTTAAATCATAAAATGAGTGCGTAATGTAAGCTTTTAAAAAAAAAACATGCTTTTCGTCTTTCTAAAATCGAGTAAAATATGTAATCATATGAAATTTGTAACATAATGCATAATGATACATCGGCTTACCGAGCCGCTTACAAGACCGACATGTTATACACGCGACTCTGTCTGCAAAGTCTCTAACATAAACCAGGATACCATAACATAGATACTCTGACTCGGCAGTACTCCGGAAGGAAGTGGAGCTCGCCAATCCGGCCGGAACATCTTCTACTAATATCCTCTACTCATCGTATACACACACACGCGTGGCATGAAACGCGGCCCCGAAGAAAGGGGTCGGTACGGAATATGTCGAGTATGTAAAGCATGAAATACGAAAACGGGATCGTCGAATAAGGGAGTACAGAAAATCATAAGGCATGCCTCTGAAACATAAATAAATAATCATCATGTACATATGCATGTATAACGTGTCCCGGCCCTCTAGTGAGGGGCTCGGTAAATAAGATCATCATATACATATACATATACATATACATATACATATAACGTGTCCCGGCCCTCTAGTGAGGGACTCGGTGAATGGAATCATCATATGCCATCCTGGCCACCATCCCCATATCATCATATCATCATGTCATCATATATATATATATATATATATATATCGTACCCGGCCCTCTAGTGAGGGACTCGGTGAACAATGCAGTGAAACAGTGCACGAATATATACTCGGCCCGGGACTCGGTGAAAGCAGTAAAAACAGCTCGCACGAGCAGAGTAGTGAGAAACCATATGCACTTAGATGTTACACCTGGGAAAATTTTGCGTTATCAAGACTGTGGACGGCTTAGTATGAGCTCAGGGGAGGGCAGAGTTACACAAGGATTATGGATGAAGATTATGTTATCTGAGCATAAGAACATATATATGACATTTGGAGAGTGTATGGAGTAAATCGATTAACGTGATCACTCGATGATAGCCCTCGAAACCATGAGTTAAGGTGGGGCCCACATGTCGGGATCTTGTAAAGGGTATATTATAAGTGATACAAGTAGTACATGGAAAGTTGAGCAAGTCCTAAGAAGGACCCATAAGCCAAATATGGACATAAGCCCTCCAAAAGGACGATTTAAGGAAACGTTTTCGGATGATTTGACTTGGAGGGGCAAACACGGCATTATAAGTTTGGAATTTCGAAAAACACCAAGAATAAAAGTTGTAGATAATCAAAAGAGATTTCCAACCATAGATCGTGGGCTCTCACACAATGTCGGAATCAAGAGGTATGGCCATTTTAAGAGCAAGACCCTAAGCTGCCAAATGGCTCCGCGGGCCCCACGTGAGAAGGCCGGTGAAACCGACCTAGGAGGGGTATAAATACCCCATCAACCCCGTATTTTCAGCATAATAACATCCCAAAGGGTCCTATAAAATTCTCTACACCTCCCCCAAGCATTATAGTCCGATAAATCAAGAATTTGACAAGATTACGCCAAACTAGTCCGTGAAAGGTGATTGTTCTTGCTTCTACTTAAGCTTGGTGTTGGAAAAGTTGATATGGCTGAGTTTTTTTCAAGTATAAGGCTTACGAGCTGTGACGAATAAGCGTAGCAAATAAGAGGTGGAACAGGTATGTGAAGCTTACCCTTTCTTTCTTTTGGCATGTCTTAGATGTAAGTAAGATATGATACGAGCCTTGGGGTAACTCTATTCATATGATCCGAGCATGTCTACGATTCTTATTCACTTCTTGATGTTAGCATTCCTAATATAGTCGAGTTATGGTCCTTGTGTCTTTTGTATGATTGGATAGTAAATGTTGCATAAAGAGTTTTTGTTCCTAAAGGATTCTATGTCGAATAAGGTCCCAACTTTCATAGACGGGCTCGGATCGCTTCGATACGTTCGTAGAAGATTCCATAACGAGTAATGCCCGTAACTTTCATGGGCGGGCTTGGATTGGTTTGATACATGTCTACGGTCTCTAAGACCCTCTTTAACGTGGACCTAATGGCATTTAGAACAGATTTAACATGACTATCGTTTGATACTCGAGCGTTGATTTGTCACACCCCTACTTGATGGGGCATGATGGGCACCCGACCCTTACTTAGGGCCGAGCGAACCCGCTGATCCTCGTGATACTCATAATCTTCTTTTGGACTCTTAAATCATAAAATGAGTGCGTAATGTAAGCCTTTTAAAAAAAAAACATGCTTTTCGTCTTTCTAAAATCGAGTAAAATATGTAATCATATGAAATTTGTAACATAATGCATAATGATACATCGGCTTACCGAGCCGCTTACAAGACCGACATGTTATACACGCGACTCTGTCTGCAAAGTCTCTAACATAAACCGGGATACCATAACATAGATACTCGACTCGGCGGTACTCGGAAGGAAGTGGAGCTCGCCAATCCAGTGGAACATCTTCTACTAATATCCTCTACTCATCGTATACACACACACGTGGCATGAAACGCGCCCCCGAAGAAAAGGGGTCGGCACGGAATATGTGCGAGTATGTAAAGCATGAAATACGATAAACGGATCGTGCGAATAAGGGAGTACGAGAAAATCATAAGGCATGCCTACGAAACATAAATAAATAATCATCATGTACATATGCATGTATAACGTGTCCGGCCCTCTAGTGAGGGGCTCGGTAAATAAGATCATCATATACATATACATATACATATACATATACATATAACGTGTCCCGGCCCTCTAGTGAGGGACTCGGTGAATGGAATCATCATATGCCATCCTGGCCACCATCCCCATATCATCATATCATCATGTCATCATATATATATATATATATATATATCGTACCCGGCCCTCTAGTGAGGGACTCGGTGAACAATGCAGTGAAACAGTGCACGAATATATACTCGGCCCGGGACTCGGTGAAAGCAGTAAAAACAGCTCGCACGAGCAGAGTAGTGAGAAACCATATGCACTTAGATGTTACACCTGGGAAAATTTTGCGTTATCAAGACCCCGTGGACGGCTTAGTATGAGCTCGGGGAGGGCGAGTTACACAAGGATTATGGATGAAGATTATGTTATACGAGCATAAGAACATATATATGACATTTGGAGAGTGTATGGAGTAAATCGATTAACGTGATCACTCGATGATAGCCCTCGAAACCATGAGTTAAGGTGGGGCCCACATGTCGGGATCTTGTAAAGGGTATATTATAAGTGATACAAGTAGTACATGGAAAGTTGAGCAAGTCCTAAGAAGGACCCATAAGCCAAATATGGACATAAGCCCTCCAAAAGGACGATTTAAGGAAACGTTTTCGGATGATTTGACTTGGAGGTGCAAAAGCGGCATTATAAGTTTGGAATTTCGAAAAACCCCAAGAATAAAAGTTGTAGATAATTGAAAGAGATTTCCAACCATAGGTCGTGGGCCCTCACACAATGTCGAAATCAAGAGTTATGGCCATTTTAAGAGCAAGACCCTAAGCTGCCAAATGGCTCCGCGGGCCCCACGTGAGAAGGTCGGTGAAACCGACCTAGGAGGGGTATAAATACCCCCATCAACCCCATGTTTTCAGTATAATAACATTCCAAAGGGTCTTAGAAAATTCTCTACACCTCCCCCAAGCATTATAGTCCGATAAATCAAGAATTTGACAAGATTACGCCAAACTAGTCCATGAAAGGTGATTGTTCTTGCTTCTACTTAAGCTTGGTGTTGGAAAAGGTTGATGTGGATGAGTTTTTTTCAAGTATAAGGCTTATGAGCTGGGACAAATAAGCGTAGCAAATAAGAGGTGGAACAGGTATGTGAAGCTTACCCTTTCTTTCTTTTGGCATGTCTTAGATGTAAGTAAGATATGATACGAGCCTTGGGGTAACTCTATTCATATGATCCGAGCATGTCTACGATTCTTATTCACTTCTTGATGTTAGCATTCCTAATATAGTCGAGCTATGGTCCTTGTGTCTTTTGTATGATTGGATAGTAAATGTTGCATAAAGAGTTTTTGTTCCTAAAGGATTCTATGTCGAATAAGGTCCCTAACTTTCATAGACGGGCTCGGATCGCTTCGATACGTTCGTAGAAAATTCCATAACGAGTAATGCCCGTAACTTTCATGGGCGGGCTCGGATTGGTTTGATACATGTCTCCGGTCTCTAAGACCCTCTTTAACGTGGTCCTAATGGCATTTAGAACGGATTTAACATGACTATCGTTTGATACTCGAGCGTTGATTTATCTACTTATCTATCGAGTCTTAAAAGATGATTTATGTGCATATGGTTTCTCACTACTCTGCTCGTGCGAGCTGTTATTACTTCTTTCACCGAGTCCCGGGCCGGGAATGTATTCGTGAACTGTTTCACTACATTGTTCACAGAGTCCCTCACTAGAGGGCCGGGTACGGTATATATATATATATATGATGACATGATGATATGATGACATGATGATATGATGATATGGGGATGGTGGCCAGGATGGCATATGATGATTCCATTCACCGAGTCCCTCACTAGAGGGCCGGGTACGGTATATAGATGATTATTTCACCGAGTCCCTCTCTAGAGGGGCGGGACACGTTATATGTATATGTATATGTATATGATGATCTTATTTACCGAGCCCCTCACTAGAGGGCCGGGACACGTTATACATGCATATGTACATGATGATTATTTATTTATGTTTCAGAGGCAAGCCTTATGATTTTCTGTACTCCCTTATTCAGTACGATCCTGTTTACTGTATTTCATGCTTTACATACTCAGTACATATTCCGTACTGACCCCCTTTCTTCGGGGGGCTGCGTTTCATGCCACGCAGGTGTATACAGATGAGTAGAGGATATTAGTAGAAGATGTTCCAGCTGGATTGGCGAGCTCCACTTCCTTCCGGAGTACTGCCGAGTCAGAGTATCTATGTTATGGTATCCTGGTTTATGTTAGAGACTTTGCAGACAGAGTCACGTGTATAACATGTCGGTCTTGTAAGCGGCTCTGTAAGCCGATGTATCATTATGCATTATGTTACAAATTTCATATGATTACAGATTTTACTCGATTTGAGAAAGACGAAAAGCATGTTTTTTTTTAAAAGCTTACATTACGCACTCATTTTATGATTTAAGAGTCCAGTAAGATTATGAGTATCACGAGGATCAGCGGGTTCGCTTGGCCCTAAGTAAGGGTCGGGTGCCTATCATGCCCCATCAAGTAGGGGTGTGACAAATTGGTATCAGAGGCAGCTGGGATGATTATCTGCCCCTTGTGGGGTTTGCCTATAACAATAGCTACCATTCTAGCATTCAGATGGCACCGTATGAGGCACGGCATGACAAAAATTGCAGGCCACCTACTGGCTGGTTTGATGTTGGGAAAACTAAATTAATCGGCCCAGATATGATCCAGCAAGCCATTGATAAGGTAACACTTATTCGGGAAAGGTTATTAACAGCTCAGAGTCGACAGAAGCCATATGCAGATAATCGACGTCGACGCTTAGGGTTCCAGATTGGCGAGTGGGTATTCTTGAAGATATCACCCATGAAAGGTGTAATGAGATTCGACAAGAAGGAGAAGCTTAACCCGAGATATATTGGGCCTTATTACATTGTTCGTAAGCTAAGAAAGATTGCCAAAGAATTAGACCTACCCTTTGATCTGGAAGCAATACACCTAGTGGTTCATGTGTCTATGCTTCGCAAATGCATTGGTGACTCTTCTGGGGTATTCTCTATGGATGATGTCCAGGTAACGGAAGAGCTGTCGTACAAGGAGAACCCTGTAGCTATACTGTATTGTCAGGCAAGAAGGTTGCGTACTAAAGATGTGGCTTCTATTAAGGTATTGTGGCGGAACAATAACAGGGAGGAGATGACTTGAGAAGCTGAAGAGGAGATGAAGAAGAAATATGATTGGTAGATGAGATTGCATGTTATAGCAATAAAGGAAGCCCCCCCTGAGATCCTTATAATACCTTGTGAGACTAGTTTAACATTCGAGGACGAATGTTTCTAAGGGGGGAAGGGTGTTACACCTGGAAAAATTTCGCGTTATCAAGACTGTGGACGGCTTAGTATGAGCTCAGGGGAGAGCAGAGTTACACAAGGATTATGGATGAAGATTATGTTAGCTGAGCATAAGAACATATATATGACATTTGGAGAGTGTATGGAGTAAATCGGTTAACATGATCACTCGATGATAGCCCTCGAAACCATGAGTTAAGGTGGGGCCCACATGTCGGGATTTTGTAAAGGGTATATTATAAGTGATACAAGTAGTACATGGAAAGTTGAGCAAGTCCTAAGAAGGACCCATAAGCCAAATATGGACATACGCCCTCCAAAAGGATGATTTAAGGAAACGTTTTCGGATGATTTGACTTGGAGGGGCAAAAGCGGCATTATAAGTTTAGAATTTGGAAAAACACCAAGAATAAAAGTTGTAGCTAATCGAAAGATCTTTCTAACCATAGGTTGTGGGGCCTCACACAATGTCAGAATCAAGAGTTATGGCCGTTTTAAGAGCAAGACCCTAAGCTGCCAAATGGCTCCGCGGGCCCCACGTGAGAACGTCGGTGAAACCGACCTAGGAGGGGTATAAATACCCCATCAACCCCATTTTTTCAGCATAATAACATTACAAAGGTGTCACGACCCAACTAGGGCCGCGACGAGCGCCCGATACTTGTACCGGACACCCCTTGTCTATCATATTACCTTTATTACTAAGTGGGCCATATGAACTACACCACTCTTTTTTTTTCGACATATGCATTGGTAACATAATAATATACATAGACTAGCGACTTTGACAATACATTATACGGCGATAAGGACAATCGAACACAAAACATCTATCGTGCATAGTCGTCTACGAGCCTCTAACATAGTATACATATACATAGGAAGGCCGAGAATCGTCGTGCCCGAATACATATACAAGAGTAGTACCAAAAGACCGTGGCTCGAGCAACCGGAGCTCGCTATCCGCCGCCGATAGAACTCCTAGAAACCGGGTCCGTCTACCCGCCGACTCGCGCGGCATGAACGCGGCGTCCACAAGAAGGGACGTCGGTACAAATAGTGTACCAAGTATGTAAGGCGTGGAGGTAAACAATGTAAGTATAAACATAAGTAAGGATCACCATGTCATAGGTTCGAGAGGATATATAATGAAGTAAGAAAATAACCGTGCATAGGAAGGCCCTTTCGGGCGGATACTATGTGTGCTTATCTTAGGAAGATATCTCTTATCATAGACATAGAAAATAGAGAGCGTAATATGACATACCTTATCATATAATATCATGTCGCACTATATCATAGGAGATCATATCATATCATAGCATGGCGTGTCGTAGTATATCATGGCATAGCATAGCGTATTATGGTATATCATAGCATAGCATAGCGTATCATAGCATATCATAGTATAGCATAGCGTATCATAGCATATCATAGCATAGCACCGAACAACGTCGGCTCGCCCACATAGCACCGAATATATCGGCTCGCCCATATATCCCGCGTCCGGGCATCCCGCGTCCGGGATGATAAGCCAGCTGACCAGGTGGCAATGAAACATAGTTCCCTTTCCAATTCCCAAGTGTCCCTTCCCCCATATCCCCATGTACGTATTCATATTTCATATACATATATCATATGATATTATATCATGTCATATTATGCAGTGTCATAAACATTTCCTCATCTTCAGCATCATCATTTCCACCCTTGAATCATAGTCGTCGTTTTAGTTGTAAAGACTTTCAAAAAGTGTACAACTTTAATTTGGAGAAAATAAATATTTTAGAAAACATTTATAAATTTTTAGAAAGGAAAACAAGCCTTGGAATCGATGAACTAGTTAAAACGACTATCTCTTAATAGTCGAAATAATAGCCCAAAAGTTTCCTTTAGATTCTACTTCACAATACGTCGAATGGAACAATAAAGAAAATCCGGGAACAAAGGGGCCCACCTTGGCCCAATTGAGGTGGCGTATCAAATTTACGTATTCTATAACTCATGGCGCCACTTATGAGGATCTTAGTGTAATCGGGTCCTATTTGTGTAAGTTCTAGATGTCTAGGAACTTTTCCAACAATTTGCGCAATTTCTAGTTCAATTCTATTGAATGAATAGTAGCGAATTTCAATCTTGGATTCCGAGAAAAGGATTGGTCCCCGAGGCTCGTACTCGACTTAGTACGTCTAAGACATGCCATAGAAAGAAAGGTGAAGCCTTACATACCTCTTTCCACTCCTTTTGCTACTTCGAATTCACGTTGCAATCTCGTCGAAATCGCGAATTGGTCATGTTTACCAAAACTCTCATTAGTATACTTAGGGTTAGAATCTTAAGGAACCACTTGGCTACCGAAATTTCGGCTAAAGCATTTCCTTTGTAAATATACCATCCTCAACATTCAATTTAGTCAAATTCTCATCAAACACAATCCGGGAATTCAAACCCGGCCAAACTATTAACATAATTCAACAATCACACTAACAATTCACATATTTCCTTCAATATACACAATCTCCCTATTATCCATACTTTACCAACGTTATCAACCTTTATTTGCGATACAAAATCTACAATGATTACAACTTCATCTTTATTATGGAATCCATGACGACAACAATCAAACACTACATAAAAATCAATTCGATTGTCCAATACAACAACATTACATTCGGCCACCATTATCAATCAACACAACAACCAAAATACTAACTAGCACTTGCTTACCATTCCTTCATGCTTCAACACATATACACTACTATACATACAATATACACGGCCATGTACTCACCATATACCTCACGGCCACAACACAACTACATTCTACAACTTCTCAAAATTCATTCAACTTCCATTTTCTCCACATATCATCCACAACAATAACAACCAAACACTAAACAAAATAATTGAAATATGATTCTTATTCACATAGGGACATACACGGCCACATACTAATTTCCTCTCCTTCATGAATTTCATCCATCTTAGCATACTACGACACATATAAACCATGTATAACACATAAAACAAGATTAGAATTTACCTTTCTTCTTCAACTTCTCACTTGCCTAACTCTTGGCAACTTGTATGATTTTGAACCTTTCTTGTTCCAACAACAACTCCACCTTGTTGTGCACCCTTTACTTAGTAGGAAATAATTTTTGGAGAATTTTTTGAATTTTCTTGGATTTTTTTTTCCTCCTTGGCCGATTGGCCTAGTCTTTTCTCCTCTTCTTTCTCTTGTTCTTAGTTCATGAAATTTCTAGAGAACTTTGGTAGATAAGATGACTTTGTCATCTTTTATGTAGAAGAAATTAAATCCCATATGGGCTTGGGCCAAGTCCATGGCCGGGTGGACCTTCTCTTTTTGCTAAAAAATTTCAAGCCCAATGATATTTTGGGCTAGTTCTCTTAATTCATGAAACCCATTATTTTTTCCAATTTCCAAATTTGACCTCCGTCTTCTTCCATATTCCCACGAGTCATATTGCGAATTTCCTTTTATGCCCTTAACCTTTCTTAAAAATTCCTCTTCCAAATACGTCATAAGTCATTCATATGCTTATCAAAATAAAATGTGGCCTTGCTTATCGTTTTCCCGCAATTGTCTTGAATTATCCGTTTGCATAAAATGCGGGATATAACATCCTCCCCCCCTTTAGAACATTCGTCCTCGAATGTTGAACTAACCTCATAGTGCACTATAATACTTCGGGGAGGTTTCCTTCACAGGTACCTCACATATCGTTCAACATATTCATTCTAGGAACGTAGGTTGCTTTTAAGTCATAGATCAATTGATTTAACTCCGAACGCTGGCTCTGCGTTAGCAAATCCCTCTTGTTCGTTCTTGAATCGTCATGGTCCATATCAGGTCTAACGTATCCGCCCCTTTTGCTAGTCTAGTCCGTCTCCGCCTACCTGACTTTTATAGGGTTTTTAACCACCCCACACACTCTAATTTACATCGGACTACTTAATTTCACATTCGTCTCTTGTCCCCACATTTATGGAATTTTCAGCACATTTCCCAGGGGGTCACCCATCGTGAAATTGCTCTCACCCTAGCACGCTTAACCTTGAAACTTTAATGCATCTCGGCGTCCTAGCCTTAGTATTTTCGCCTCCACTCCCTCGCACGGCTCATATCACATAATATAGAGCAAGTCGGAGTCTTAGCAGTTTTTAAAACGCCCACGTAACACATCTTTTCTTTTATTTACAGTTCTACCCCCCCTCCCGCAGTCTCTAGTATTCACTGTTACCTGTACGTATGGTTACTTTTCGTCCTAATTTTCCGAATTCCCCTGATATTCAATAATACCATGAGCGGTAGACAATATAATAGAATCGGGGGCAATTTAACGTATACATGTAATAGAAAATGCTGATAAGGTACCGTAGCAAACATCCGGGGGGGGTTCGGGGATCTCGTCGTCCCGCCAATGCATATATGCGGTGTGGAGGGCCGAACCGGATGCTCCTCTCTGCGCTCGACCACGACTGCGGGAGTTTGGGAAGCCTGTCCGGAGGCGCGCGACGGTGACGAACCCACTGCCGACCCGGCGGGGGTCGCGCTCGCTTCCTTCATTCCTTAGCGGACAATCTCGCATCAAATGGTCCATCCGTCCGCAAGCATAACATGCACCCGTCTCGCGGTAACACCGCCCCAGTGTGGCACCGCCACACCGAGCACACCGTAGTGGGGGTTGCCCGTCCCGCCGGGAATCGGCTGCATCGGGACCCCGAAGCTCGGTACCCCGATCCGGTCCCGAATAAAGCAAAGCGGTCAAATCCCCCATCCGCAAATCGAGGTGGAGCACCGGCCACCGATTGGCACGAATACCCGCATTGCTCCCCGTGCCCGCCCCTCCATATTCGCTCCCGGCCGGAAAACCTACCCCTTTTCCCTGGAACTCCTGTCTGGATATCGTCCCCCTCTCTGTGACTGATGCTGTTCCTCCAGGGTTTGGGCGTGGGCCTGGATACGGGTAATGGTCATCCCATCCTGGAGTGAAGCCGTCAAACACTCCTTGATTATATGTGGCCCCAACCCACTCACAAACCGGTGTACGTGGTCTCCCCTATCAGCTATCATGGCTGGAGCATACCGAGCTAACGAATTAAAACGAAGGCTGTATTCTCGAACACTCATACTTCCCTGTTTAAGATTTAAGAACATCTCAGCCCGAGCTCGTCGAACCTCCGGTGGTAGGAAGTGTCGTAAAAATGCCTCCGTAAACTCTTGCCAAACCGGGGAGGGGCATTTGCTCCCCTCGAAGATATCCAACTTGTATACCACAAAACCGCTACATCCCGCAACCTATATGACGCCAATTCCACTGACTCTGTATCTGAAGCATGTATAATCCTCAGTGTCCTCAGCATCTCGTCTATGAAATTCTGCGGGTCTTCCTCTGGTTTTGACCCATAAAACTCCGGAGGTCGAAGGGCAATAAAATCACGGGCCGCACCCATCGCCCTGTCTCCCGGTCCGTATCTTGCCGCCGAGCACCGTGCGGCAACCAACCGGGTTAATAACCGGATGGCCTCTGCCATCTGCTGACCTGGAGCTGCTGGCGGTGGAACTGGGGGTGCGGGGGCTGGAGCTGGAACTCTTTCCGGCTCTACTGGTACAGGGGGAGCTTCATTATGAGATTCTCCTTCTTCTAGCTCCCGTTCAACCCTCCTTCCGGCCCATTGTCTTGCCCCTGCGGGCTGCCCTCGCTTTCTTCTTCGGCGGCATTACCGAAACCATAACATAGGATCGGGGAAAGGAATATGGAAGCTCGGTGACATAGCTCTATCGCACGATCTTAGAATACAAAGAAGGTCATATTTCCTAAATGCCCTGCAGCCTCCTGTTTATAAATGTGGCGCGCTACACACCCATAGACAAGACTCTACTGGACACGGCTCGTAGACAAACCCCTAGGACCGAACTGCTCTGATACCACTTCTGTCACGACCCAACTAGGGCCGCGACGAGCGCCCGATACTTGTACTTGGGACACCCCTTGTCTATCATATTACCTTTATTACTAAGTGGGCCATATGAACTACACCACTCTTTTTTTTTTCGACATATGCATTGGTAACATAATAATATACATAGACTAGCCAGCTTTGACAATACATTATACAGCGACAAGGACAATCAGAACACAAAACATCTACTGTGCATAGCTGTCTACGAGCCTCTAACATAGTATACATATACATAGGAAGGGCCGAGTAGAATCTTGTCGTGCCCGAATACATATACAAGAGTAGTACCAAAAGACCGTGGCTCGGGAGCAAGCGGAGCTCGCTATCGCCGCCGATAGAACTCCTAGAAACCGGGTCCGTCTACCCGCCGACGCGCGGCATGAACGCGGCGTCCACAAGAAGGGACGTCGGTACAAATAGTGTACCAAGTATGTAAGGCGTGGAGGTAAACAATGTAAGTATAAACATAAGTAAGGATCACCATGTCATAGGTTCGAGAGGATATATAATGAAGTAAGAAAATAACACATGCATAGGAAGGCCCTTTTCGAGCCGGATACTATGTGTGCTTATCTTAGGAAGATATCTCTTATCATAGACATAGAAAATAGAGAGCGTAATATGACATACCTTATCATATAATATCATGTCGCACTATATCATAGGAGATCATATCATATCATAGCATGGCGTGTCGTAGTATATCATGGCATAGCATAGCGTATTATGGTATATCATAGCATAGCATAGCGTATCATAGCATATCATAGTATAGCATAGCGTATCATAGCATATCATAGCATAGCACCGAACAACGTCGGCTCGCCCACATAGCACCGAATATATCGGCTCGCCCATATATCCCGCGTCCGGGCATCCCGCGTCCGGGATGATAAGCCTGTGACCGACTGGTGGCAATGAAACATAGTTCCCTTTCCAATTCCCAAGTGTCCCTTCCCCCATATCCCCATGTACGTATTCATATTTCATATACATATATCATATGATATTATATCATGTCATATTATGCAGTGTCATAAACATTTCCTCATCTTCACATCATCATTTCCACCCTTGAATCATAGTCGTCGTTTTAGTTGTAAAGACTTTCAAAAAGTGTACAACTTTAATTTGGAGAAAATAAATATTTTAGAAAACATTTATAAATTTTTAGAAAGGAAAACAAGCCTTGGAATCGATGAACTAGTTAAAACGACTATCTCTTAATAGTCGAAATAATAGCCCAAAAGTTTCCTTTAGATTCTACTTCACAATACGTCGAATGGAACAATAAAGAAAATCCGGGAACAAAGGGGCCCACCTTGGCCCAATTGAGGCGGCGTATCAAATTTACGTATTCTATAACTCATGGCGCCACTTATGAGGATCTTAGTGTAATCGGGTCCTATTTGTGTAAGTTCTAGATGTCTAGGAACTTTTCCAACAATTTGCGCAATTTCTAGTTCAATTCTATTGAATGAATAGTAGCGAATTTCAATCTTGGATTCCGAGAAAAGGATTGGTCCCCGAGGCTCGTACTCGACTTAGTACGTCTAAGACATGCCATAGAAAGAAAGGTGAAGCCTTACATACCTCTTTCCACTCCTTTTGCTACTTCGAATTCACGTTGCAATCTCGTCAAAATCTGCGAATTGGTCATGTTTACCAAAACTCTCATTAGTATACTTAGGGTTAGAATCTTAAGGAACCACTTGGCTACCGAAATTTCGGCAGCATTTCCTTTGTAAATATACCATCCTCAACATTCAATTTAGTCAAATTCTCATCAAACACAATCCGGAATTCAAACCCGGCCAAACTATTAACATAATTCAACAATCACACTAACAATTCACATATTTCCTTCAATATACACAATCTCCCTATTATCCATACTTTACCAACGTTATCAACCTTTATTTGCGATACAAAATCTACAATGATTACAACTTCATCTTTATTATGGAATCCATGACGACAACAATCAAACACTACATAAAAATCAATTCGATTGTCCAATACAACAACATTACATTCGGCCACCATTATCAATCAACACAACAACCAAAATACTAACTAGCACTTGCTTACCATTCCTTCATGCTTCAACACATATACACTACTATACATACAATATACACGGTCATGTACTCACCATATACCTCACGGCCACAACACAACTACATTCTACAACTTCTCAAAATTCATTCAACTTCCATTTTCTCCACATATCATCCACAACAATAACAACCAAACACTAAACAAAATAATTGAAATATGATTCTTATTCACATAGGGACATACACGGCCACATACTAATTTCCTCTCCTTCATGAATTTCATCCATCTTAGCATACTACGACACATATAAACCATGTATAACACATAAAACAAGATTAGAATTTACCTTTCTTCTTCAACTTCTCACTTGCCTAACTCTTGGCAACTTGTATGATTTTGAACCTTTCTTGTTCCAACAACAACTCCACCTTGTTGTGCACCCTTTACTTAGTAGGAAATAATTTTTGGAGAATTTTTTGAATTTTCTTGGATTTTTTTCCTCCTTGGCCGATTGGCCTAGTCTTTTCTCCTCTTCTTTCTCTTGTTCTTAGTTCATGAAATTTCTAGAGAACTTTGGTAGATAAGATGACTTTGTCATCTTTTATGTAGAAGAAATTAAATCCCATATGGGCTTGGGCCAAGTCCATGGCCGGGTGGACCTTCTCTTTTGCTAAAAAATTTCAAGCCCAATGATATTTTGGGCTAGTTCTCTTAATTCATGAAACCCATTATTTTTTCCAATTTCCAAATTTGACCTCCGTCTTCTTCCATATTCCCACGAGTCATATTGCGAATTTTCTTTTATGCCCTTAACCTTTCTTAAAAATTCCGCTTCCAAATACGTCATAAGTCATTCATATGCTTATCAAAATAAAATGTGGCCTTGCTTATCGTCTTCCCGCAATTGTTTTGAATTATCCGTTTGCATAAAATGCGGGATATAACAAAAGGGTCCTAGAAAATTCTTTACACCTCCCCCAAGCATGATAGTCCGATAAATCAAGAATTTGACAAGATTACGCCAAACTAGTCCGTGAAAGGTGATTGTTCTTGCTTCTACTTAAGCTTGGTGTTGGAAAAGGTTGATGTGGCTGAGTTTTTTTCAAGTATAAGGCTTACGAGCTGGGACGAATAAGCATTGCAAATAAGAGGTGGAACAGGTATGTGAAGCTTACCCTTTCTTTCTTTTGGCATGTCTTAGATGTAAGTAAGATATGATACGAGCCTTGGGGTAACTCTATTCATATGATCCGAGCATGTCTACGATTCTTATTCACTTCTTGATGTTAGCATTCCTAATATAGTCGAGCTATGGTCCTTGTGTCTTTTGTATGATTGGATAGTAAATGTTGCATAAAGAGTTTTTGTTCCTAAAGGATTCTATGTCGAATAAGGTCCCTAACTTTCATAGACGGGCTCGGATCACTTCGATACGTTCGTAGAAGATTCCATAACTAGTAATGCCCGTAACTTTCATGGGCGGGCTCGGATTGGTTTGATACATGTCTACGGTCTCTAAGACCCTCTTTAACGTGGTCCTAATGGCATTTAGAACGGATTTGACATGACTATCGTTTGATACTCGAGCGTTGATTTGTCTACTTATATATCGAGTCTTAAAAGATAATTTATGTGCATATAGTTTCTCACTACTCTGCTCATGCGAGCTGTTATTACTTCTTTCACCGAGTCCCGGGCCGGGTATGTATTCGTGCACTGTTTCACTGTATTGTTCACCGAGTCCCTCACTAGAGGGCCGGGTACGGTAAATATATATATGATGACATGATGATATGGGGATGGTGACCAGGATGGCATATGATGATTCCATTCACCGAGTCCCTCACTAAAGGGCCGGGTACGGTATATATATGATTATTTCACCGATTCCCTCCCTAGAGGGGCGAGACACGTTATATGTATATGTATATGTATATGATGATCTTATTTACCGAGCCCCTCACTAGAGGGCCGGGATACGTTATACATGCATATGTACATGATGATTATTTATTTATGTTTCAGAGGCAAGCCTTATGATTTTCTGTACTCCCTTATTCGGACGATCGTTCTTCGTATTTCATGCTTTACATGCTCAGTACATATTCCGTACTGACCCCCTTTCTTCGGGGGACTGCGTTTCATGCCACGCAGGTGTATACAGATGAGTAGAGGATATTAATAGAAGATGTTCCAGCTGGATTGGCGAGCTCCACTTCCTTTCGGAGTACTGCCGAGTCAGAGTATCTATGTTATGGTATCCTGGTTTATGTTAGAGACTTTGCAGACAGAGTCACGTGTATAACATATCGGTCTTGTAAGTAGCTCTGTAAGCCGATGTATCATTATGCATTATGTTACAAATTTCATATGATTACAGCTTTTACTCGATTTGAGAAAGACGAAAAGCATGTTTTTTTTTGAAAAGCTTACATTACGCACTCATTTTATGATTTAAGAGTCCAGTAAGATTATGAGTATCACGAGGATCAGCGGGTTCGCTCGGCCCTAAGTAAGGGTCGGGTGCCCATCATGCCCCATCAAGTAGGGGTGTGACACTTATTCAGCTAAGGACTATGCAAGCTATACACTAAGAAGATAGTAAGATCTCACGAGGTCCCCACATCTTATCTGATGAAGGTGCTCTGTATACAGCTAACTTCTGGAGATCATTTCAGGAAGGATTGGGGACCCAGGTGAGTCTTAGCACAGCATTCCATCCTCCGACTGACGGACAGGCCGAGCGTACTATTTAGAAGCTAGAAGATATGTTACGGGCCTGCGTTATTGATTTCAGAGGTAGCTGGGATGATCATTTGCCACTTGTTGAGTTTTCTTATAATAATAGCTACCATTCCAGCATCCAGATGGCTCCGTATGAGGCTCTGTATGGCAGGAAATGCAGGTCACCGATTGGCTGGTTCGATGTTGGTGAAACTAAGTTAATTGGCCCAGATATGATTCAGCAAGCAGTTGATAAGGTGAAACTCATTCGGGAACGGTTATTAGCAGCTCAGAGTCGACAAAAATTATATGCAGGCAATCGACGTCGATACTTAGAGTTTGTATTTGTGATTGGGTATTCCTGAAAATGTCACTCATGAAAGGTGTTATGAGATTCGGCAGAAAGGGAAAGCTCAGTCCGAGATATATTGGGCCTTACCAGATCATCCGTAAGATAGGCAAGATTGCCTATGAATTAGACCTACCATTTGATTTGGGAGCAGTGCATCCAGTTTTCCACGTGTCTATGCTTCGCAAGTGCATTGGTGACCCTTCCAGAGTATTTCCTATAGATAATATCCGTGTCACAGAGGAGCTATCCTACGGGGAGCAGTCTATAGCCATACTGGATCGTCAGGTGAGAAAGTTGCGTACCAAAGATGTGGCTTCCGTTAAGGTATTTTGGCGGAACAATAACAGGGAGGAGAGGACCTGGGAAGCCGAAGAGGAGATGAAGAAGAAGTATCCCCACTTATTTCCTATGCCTACAAGTGATCTAAACTCCTTAATTGGTTATGTTGATTGATGAATGAATTGTATGTGATAGCTGTAAAAAAGACTCCCCCGAAATGCTTATAAGACCCTGTAGGACTAGTTTAACATTCGAGGACGAATGTTCTAAAAGGGAGGAGGATGTTATATCCCGTATTTTGTACATTGGGGTAATCCGAGCTAACCATGATAAGTTAAGGACAAGACTATTCCGGGATACGAGGTTGAGACTTTTGGCCTCCGATTTTGTTTTAAGGCATAAGTTGCTTATGATTTTATTGGTATGGAATATTAAGGAAAATTTGGGGTTAAAAGTGAATTAAGGAAAGTTATTAAGTCATGAAACCAAAGGGCCAAGTGGCCGTGCAATATGGGGTGTGGGCCATGGTCCACATGGATGCATAATATATGTAGTTAAAAGATGACTATTAATTATATTCATTATCTTTACCCCTTAGAAGCTTAGAGAACCTTGGAGAAAAACAAGAGAAGCCATTCGGCCATGGCAATAGCCGAACAAGGTCCATGAAAAATTGATCAAAAAAATAATTTTCTTCTAGCAATTCAACCAAGTGGAAGGTCCTTATTAACGTGGAGTAGTTGTTGGAGTCAACAAACCATTTGTTTGTGCCATTTACAACCCTAGCCAACTTGTGGAGTTAAGTGGAAAAGGTAAGGTTTAATCTTCTTTTTCATATGTTATGAATGATTTGTACATGTTGTAGTGTGTGGAAATGGATGAAATTCATGAAGTCTTGCATGGTGGTGTTGAGCCGTGTGTGGTCGGGTTTGGCATGACATGGTGAACTAAATTTTATTTAGTATTTTTGGTTGTTGTTATTGTGGACACTATGATGATAATGAAGGTTTAATGATTCAAGTTGAAGTTGTAATTGTTGTGGGCTGTTTTAGAAGCCAACGTGATTTGAGTGTAGTTTTTATATTTACGAGAATGATATTGTTAACGTGTGGATTGTTGGTGTAATTCATGAATTTGGGAGAGAGGAATGTGTTGTTGTTGTTGTTCTCGGGTTTAGGGAGGTTTCGGGTGGAGTGGAGTTTTGGTTGGGTTGTTTTGAATATTGTGCGGATTGTTTGAAATGTTCTTGAATCTTGTTTGAATGATCTCGTATTAGTACTTGAACATGTGAGCGTTGATGTTGGCTTGAACGTATGTAGTTGAATTGAATGTAAATGGAATGTTGTCGAATTATGTAGAAAAGAGTTACTAACGTTAGAATGTATTTTGGATTAATTGTTGATGTTGTTAGTATGGTTGTTGGTATTGTTGTTGATGATTTGGCCGAGTTGAATTCTCGGGGTTGTTGAATTTATAGGGGAAATGCTGCCCAAATTTCCGTTGATAAAGTGCTAGTTTGGAATTGAATTCCTAAGTGCCTATAACTAATGTTAGTATCTAATGACGTTATTGTAGATCTTGAGGAGCCCGAGACTTAAGTTCGGATTAGCTTAGGAAGCAGATGAGGTATGTAAAGCCTAACCTTTCTTTCTTTTGGCATGTCTTAGTTGTGAGTAGGCTATGATACGAGCCTCGGGGTAACTCTATTCTTAAGATCCGAGCATGTCTACGATTCTTATTCACTTCTTGATGTTAGCGTTCTTAATGTAATCGAACTATGGTTCTTGTGTCTTTTGTATGATTGGAAAAATAAATGTGGCATAAGAGTTTCTATTCCTAAAGGAGTCTATGTTGAATATTGTCCGTAACTTTCATAGACGGGCTCGGATCGCTTCGATACGTTTGTAGAAGACTCCATAACGAGTAATGGCTCTAACTTTCATAGGCGGGCTCGGATTGGTTTGATACTTGTCCGTGGGCCCCGAGACTTTCCTTTGTGTAGTTCTAACGACTTTTGAAAGAACTTAATGTGGCTATCACCCCGACCCCCGAGTGTTGGTTAGTCTACTTATTTATTGAGTCTGTAATGATGATTTTTATGCATATGGTTACTCACGACTCTGCTCGTGCATTCTGTGGTTACATCTTTCGCCGAGTCCCGGGCCGGTTATGTCATCGTGCGCACTATGCTATATTTCGAAGTATGATGTGTTCCCAAGTATGATGTGTTTCGAAGTATGATGTGTTCCGAAGTATGATGTGTTACGAATTATGATGTGTTCTGGAGTATGATGTGTTACGGAGTTATGCAATATTTCGAAGTATGATGTGTTATGGCGCCAAAGGCGGGGTGGCGACCATGTTCCGTCCGCCGAGTCCCATAATGGGCCGGATATGATACATGACATTGATATGCATGATTTGTATTTCAAGAGTAAGCATTTTGACATTCTGATTATTGTACTTGTTTTCTGTACCTCTTATGCATGATTTGTATTTCGAATGCAAGCACTTTTGTATTCCGGTTATTACGCTCACTTTCTGTACTCCTTATTTCGGTTATGACCCCGTTTTCTGTATTTCATGCTTTACATACTCAGTACATATTTCGTACTGACCCCCTTTCTTCGGGGCGCGTTTCGTACCCGCGTGTACAGACGATCGTTTTGGTGATCCGCCAGTTTAGAACATCCATTCTGCTGTCTTGGAGCACTCCCTTGTCCGGAGCCCATATTTTGGTATAGATTCCTTTGTTGTATATATGTACGATTATTCAGGGGTACGGCGGGGCCCTGTCCCGTCATATGGTTCTGTGATTACTCTTAGAGGTCTGTAGACATGTGTGTGGGTTGTGAATAGTTACTGTTCGGCTATGTCTGTGTGATTTATGTGTTGGGCGGTCCCACTTGCCGTGGCAGCCTTGTCGGCTGCATGTATATATGTTTTGACATGTTGTGTGTATTATGACGGCCTTGCCGGCTTCTGGGCAGTATATATGTTTATATGCGACAGATCGAGACGACGTCTGACTTTTGTATATGTATAAGTTATTTGTATGCTAATTCGGGTTAATGGGTGTATACGAGTGTCCAGCTCGGGCACTAGTCACGGCCTACGAGGTTGGGTCGTGACAGAAAATTTGGACCCCATTTAAATACACAGTAACATACCTGAAGGGTAACAAAGAGAATAAGAAAGGGTTTCAAGCTACCCATAAAAATGAATACAAAGGACAATTTGAGTTGCCACTAAAGGGAATCTTAATACTAGAATGTTACACCTCAGAAAATTTTTCGTTGATGCACAGTGAATAGACTAACGAAGAGCATGAAGTATATGGTATTTCAATAGGTAAAGAATGACATTTTATGACCCTAATTAAGATTTCAAAGACATTCGATGTCAGACGAGAAATTTTGCCAAGAGAAGGCAAGGCATACGACATATATCAGAAAGGATTTACGAGTAACAAGTTATCGACGACTTAATAATGTTTTGGAGAAGAGTTATAACGTCCCTTAGATTGTTAATGAGGTGATAAACAAGTGTTAAGAAGGTTCCATAAGGATTGGAGATCGAATGAAGTGACGAGAACAAGACAGTGAACTGATGGGTTATACGGCCGATTATACAGACCGTATAATGGTTTACGGACCGTATAATTGTCCGCAGAATTGTCATAGTGAAGGCCTCTCACTGATGAGATTATACGGTCACTTATACGGACCGTATAAAATTATACGGACCGTATAATGTGCCGTATAATGGTCACAGAGATGAGAGGCTGAAGGTGTCACGACCCGAACTACGGGCCGCGACGGGTATCCGGGGCTAACCACCGAACACCTCTCACTTTACTGCTTATCTGCTATCATCCATACCATATGCTCATAATCATGTAAAGCGGCATTTTACGAAGTACATTTGCCTTTATAAACATAGGCCCTTCGGCTATCAAAATAATAATATACATGTACATACACAAAAAGCCATGGGACCATACTACCCACACTGCGTATCTACGAGCCTCTACTGGGACACTAGACATATAGACGGGACAGGACCCCGCCGTGTCCAGAATACATGTACACAAAATGATGTCTCAGAATTAGCACCTCCGGAATAAAGGAGGGCTCCTGCAACTCCGCTGATAGCTACTGTGAATCGGCACCGTCTCCCTGTCTACCTGTGGGCATGAACACAGCGTCCAAAGAGAAGGACGTCAGTACGAATATTGTACTGAGTATGTAAAGCATGAGAAGTAATGATGGAGAAACATAACGGTAATATATGAAGTAACACGGGATGGGAGTCATTAACATTTCCTTCATAGTACTTACTGTTTCCGTAGGGGCGTTCCGTGTTCTATTTCGTACTCGTATACATACATTCATATCCTTTACTTATTTACCTTTCATATCTATTATCTCGTCATACTCATGCCCGTATCACGTGCTTTGCATATACATAGCCTTTACTCGGCACTTACATGATAGTAGTATATTCGTACTCTAATCACTGTCATATGTATAGCATAATCGTACTCGTAACGATATCATATACTTATCTCATTCGTACTCACATGAATGTGATGCATATGGTATAATCATACGAGTAACACAATCATACTCATATAGATATCATACGTGAAGCATAGTCGTGCTCATACAAGCATCATGCATATAACATAGTCGTGTTCATAACGGTATCATACATGTAGCATACTCGTATTCATATAGGTTGGCATCATTCGTACTCGGCCCCCTTCGGGCTCGATAGGATCGCTAGCATACGTACTCGGCCCTCTTGGCTCGATGGCATTACTGGTATACGTACTCGGCCCTCATGGGCTCGATGGGACCATTGGCATACGTACTCGGCCCTCTTGGGCTCGATGGGCTTAACAGTATCCGTACTCGGCCCTCATGGGCTCGATACATACATATATACATATACATCACATAGGGGTATCATGACCTTAACATATCTAGTCATCATCTTGCATTCATAATACACATACATATACTTATCATAATGTCGCATCTATTTACACACATTTGATCATTATCCGTATTCGGCCTCATAGGCTCGACAGCATATCGTATTCGGCCACGAGGGCTCGACCACATCACGTATATCTCATATCGTACATGCCTCATAGTCTCATTACATCATACCTATTATAACATGCTCATCACAATATGCTTTTCATGATATGCTTATCGTAACTCATCATAGTATGCTTGACGTCATATACTTATTACAATACATGCATAGAGGCTCTTAGCTAATCATACTCTATCGGGGTGACGTAAGGTCGTGGGCCCCCGATGTCGTTATGAGCATTCACAAGTATTCTGCCTCACCTTGAAGGAACAAACATAAGGTGAGTGTACGTAATGATCAATATCATTAGATCACATATATATCTAGCATCATTAGCTTCTTAGGAGCATCATATCATAGGCTATAGCATTTCTAGACTTTAACTTACTATCATAATCATCGTATTCATCTCGTATGTCTTATCTCGTATGGCTATTCATGAATGAGGATCTTTGCTTTCTTAGAGATAGGAACATTCATAGAGAAAGAGGAATTACATGCCATGGGACTCATGCCTTAGGAAGAAAAGGATTAGCCTCACATACCTTTTTGTCGCACTATTCTATGCTTGTACGACTCCTTCCAATGATAGCGTTTAAACCTTCATTAATATCATAACAATGGCCATTAGTCATTCACATTATACACTTTATCTAGGTTTCTCAATTTGCTTCTAATTCACCCATATTCATGGCCATAATACCCAACTTCGTCCATTCATCTAAAGTGTCTAGTTCATGTTCTTAATACCATTTATAACACATTTATATCACAACCCAACAACATTCATGATTCAATTCCAACTATGTCTCAAAACGTCACTATTCATCATTCATAACCCATTTTGCTATTCTCTTTTAATGACCAAGTATTTCAACTCCCAAATACCTTAAACAACATATAAATATCATGAATCTTACCTTAGATGTTTTAGGAACAAGCTTTGGTTGCTAATACCCCTCTTTGAGCAAAACCCTAGTTTTTCTCCATTTGGATTTCTTGACTTGGATGATCTTTGATGATTTCCTTTACCCTTGATTCACTTATTTAATGTTGTTGATCCTCAAATATCCTTGAAAACTCGTGTAATAAATGTAGAGAGAGATTCTAGAGAGAAGTGGTGTAGTGTAGAAATGAAATAAAATAAGTCTTGGTTCTCATATTTAATGAATTGGAAATCTGTGCTGAGGTGAACAGTGGTCGTCCATGGAGGTTTACGGTCCGTATTCCACTTTACGGACCGTCCCTCGTGGTCGTCTTTAACCTTAAGCAGAACCAGAAACTTTGGCAGCATGCATGGTGATTTATGACGATGGTTTACGGGCCGTATTTCACTTTACGGTCCGTCCACCAGGTCGTATTTAACCATTTCTCCAGCGAGAAAGTTGAAACCTTTGCATGCCATTTTACGACCTGGCGATTTATGGACCGTATTCCACTTTACGGTCCGTATTTGGACTTCACGACTACTGGCAGTTTTGCCAACTTTCAACTTTTCACATTTCTAGACTTTTTATTCTATTCATTCCCATCCATTTACATACATTGCCCATGAAACATTATACACTCGCACTCCTCGCTCTCATCACTAGTTCATCCACTTGCGTACCAACGGAAATTTTTTTCGAGGTGTAACAGAAGGGTCGATTTCACGGTCACTTATACGGACCGTATAAGTTTATACGGACCGTATAAGTGTCCGTATATTTTCCCGACAGATCAGATTTCTAAGTTATTAAAAAGGGGACCAAGTTCATTATTTCATTTCCATTTTTCACTCCTTCTCTCTAGAACTCTCTAGACCACTTCTCCCATAGAAATTCAAGAGATATTAGTGATCAACTACATCAAACTAAGTGAATCAAGTGTAAGAAACCCATTAAAGTTCATTCAAGACAAGAAATCCAAGTGAAGGTGAAACTAGGGTTTTGCTCAAGTGAAGTGTTTGCACCCAAGGTTCATTCCTACACCATCTAAGGTAAGTTTTATGGTATTTACATGCTGTTTAAGGTATTTGAAAGTTGAAACACTTGGATTGTAGAACGAAATTGAAAATGGGTCATGAATGTGGGAATAGTGTCACTTTTGAGTAATAGTTGGATTGAGTCATGATTCTTGATGTGTTATCATTATAATCATGTTATAAATGGTATTGAGAACATGGGATGGACGTCGTATATGAATGAATGTAATCGTGTGTTATGTCCATGAATATGGATGATTGGAAGTGAATTGAGAAGTAAGGATAATGTAGGTGAATAAAGGCTATTGTTATGATGTTGTGAATGTTAGTATTGATGTTTGGGAGTTGATATATGATATGGAAGAAGTCGTATAAATAAAGGATATGTTGTCCAATTTTCTCTAGCTTTAGTCATGCATGCTAAACTATCGATTTTCTAATGATAGTATAACTCTAATAAAGGTAGAAACGTGAGCATTGAAGAAGAACGTGCAAGTGGTAGAATAGTTGAACGGAAAGGTATGTGAGGCTAACCCTTCTTTCATAAGGCATGGTTCTTTGGCCAAATATCTATTCTTCTATGAGCTTATGATATTCTCCAAATGATTCTATCTCTAAGAGCGACTAAGCTCAAGATCTTCAATATGTTACGATTGTACTAAGTTCCTTATATGATGAGTAACCCTCTAGGGATGGATGTAATGAAGGACGATAGTAATGATGCTAAAGATGCTTATGAGCTATTATGTATATGTGCCTATGTATGGCCATTATGAAACCCCGAGCTTATATGGCCGGGTAGAATATAGAATATATATATATATATATATATATATATATATATATATATATATATATATATATATATATATGCGCTTATAATGCGCGCGCACCGCTGCAGTTGGGTACGGATAACCCTGAGCCTTGGTAGGGCCAGGTATGTATGACACTGAGCCTTGGTAGAGCCAGGTATGTGAAACACCGAACCTTTATGGTCAGGTATGCTATGTAAATGCTATGTATATGCGATGTATATGATATGAATATGAGTATGAATGGAAATATGACTACGAATACGAAAATGGATAAGAAATGTAAATGAGTACGGATACGACTATGGGTACGGATACAAATGTATGTACACGGATACACAATAGAAATGGAATGTCCCTATGAAAAACAAGTAAGTGTTATGATGATGATACTATTATCTCCCATCCTATGCTATTTCACATGTTGTCTATTAAGCTTTCTTATTGATGTTGATCATGCTTTACATACTCAGTACATTCTTCGTACTGACGTCCTTTTGGTTTGTCACGACCCGACTAGGGCCATGACGGGCACCCGGGGCTAACCACCGAGCACCACTCATTCTATTACTCATCTGCTTCCATTCATATCTCTTATACTCATAATCATAGAAAACTATTTTCATTTGAAACGTATTCACTTTATATACATGAGCCTTTTCGGCTATCAAAATAATATATATATATATATATATATATATATATATATATATATACAATGAGAAACTTGTGAGACCATACTACCCATAACTGCGCATCTACGAGCCTCTACTAGAGTACTAGACATATAGACGGGACAGGACCCCGTTATGCCCAAAACAAGTATATACCAAAAGAATAAATCAATGGCACCTCCGAAGCAATGGAGTGCTCTCAATCAGCTAATAGCTCCTACGAATCTGGATCGTCTCCCTGTTTACCTGTGGGCATGAACACAGCATTCAAAGAAAACGGACGTCAGTACGAGCATTATACTGAGTATGTAAGGCATAAACAATAATAATACATCAATTAAATGAGGAGGCATCAAATGAGGAGCAATCTGTAACTGACTGTGAATCATAAAAGAAATAATGCATGCGGGCTTACTGTCATAATCATCATCATATCATATATGCATATACGTATAAACTGCCCGACCATATAGGTATGGTGTGATAATCATTAGCATTAGCCTGCGTCCAGGCCTCCCACATCCGGGGTACCATCTCATGCCGCCCACTAGTGGTGTCTGCCCATGCCATCCGGCCATGGTGTATACGCTGCCCGCCTTAGCGGTGTCTGCCCGGCCGTATAGGCGCGGTGTAACATCATCATCATATACTCATTATCATATACTTGTCATAATAGATGCATGGAAACTCAAGGATAACTATACTTTATCGGGGTGACATAAGTCGTGAACCCCCGATTCCATTATGGAGCATTTATAAGCATTCTGCCTCACCTTGAAGGAATTCGCATAAGGTGAGTGTATATAATGATCAACATCAATAGATTATAGATAGCATCATTAGCTTCATAGGAACATCATATCATGGACTCTAGAATCTTTAGACTTAAGCTTATCATCATCATTATCGTACTCATAGTGTACCTCTTATCTCATATGGCTATTCATGAACAAGACTCTTAGTTTTCTTGAAGATAGGAGAATCATGAATAAGGAGGAAAATCATGCCATAAGATTCATGCCTTAGAAAGAAAAGACTAGCCTCACATACCTTTGTCGTTTAACTATTCTATTGCTTGCTCGTTCTCCTTTAATGCTCACGTCTTTACCTTCAAGAGAATTCGCATTAATATTAGCTAAGCGATTATAAGAACGTGCTTACTAAGGCTAGAGAAAATTGGGCAGCATTTCCTTTGTTTATATGACTTCCTCCATATTCCATATCAACTCCCAAACATTCATAACAACAATCACAATATCATAAACAACAATCATCATTCATTTGCATTATCCACATTTCACAATTTCACTTCAAGTTCTCCATAATCATGATCATAGTTCACTATCGCGTTCTTTCACATACAATGATTATTCCATGTTCTAAATGTCATTCATAACCTACTTACAATCACAACATGTTCATTTTTCATGATTCATTCCAACTACTACTCAACAATGACACTATTCCCACATTTATGACCCATTTTCTATATTCTACTACAATCCAAGTGTTTCAACTTCTCAAAACCTTAAACAACATGAGAATACCATAAAACTTACCTTAGATAGTGTAGGAACAAGCCTTGAGTGGCAATCTTTGTTCTTACACTAAAACCCTAGTTCACTTCTCTTGGACTTTCTTAACTTAGATGACTTTAATGGGTTTCACACTCTTGATTTTTGTTGGTTTGATGAAGTTGATCATCAATTTCCTTTGAATTCTTGTGGATGAAGAGTGAAGAATATTCTAGAGGGTTCTTGACTTGTGGAGTGAAAATGAAAATGAAATAAAATGAGAGAGAGGTCCCTTATGTGATTTTAAAATCTGTCCCGACCATGATCTACGGACCAACATACGGTCCATATAATTTATACTGGCCGTATGACTGGCCGTAGATCTGGTCCAGAGAGACATGCCATTCTGGGCTGATTATACGGTCAGACATAAGGCCAGTATAATTTATACGGCCAGTATGTTGGGCCGTATAATGCCCAGTGGTTCCGAAATCATTCTCGTTGACTCGTTTGATCTCCAATCCTTATGGAACCTTCTTGACACTTGTTTAACATCTCAATACCAATCTAAGGGACGTTATAACTCTTCTCCAAGGCATCATTAAAATATCATTAACTCGATACTCATAAATCTTGCCCGACACACAACATATGACTTGCTTTCCTTAACAACTTTCTTTCCTTACCTTAAATGTCTTTGGAATCTCGTTTAGAATCATCAAATGCTATTTCTTACTTATCAAAACATCACATACTCCGTACCCTTCATTAGTCTATTCACTGCACATTAACGAGAAATTTTTCGAGGTGTAACATTCTTCCCCCTTTTGGAACATTCGTCCTAGAATGTTAAGTCATCGGGGATTCTATAAAAATTCCGCTAGAGTCTCCCCTGTAATATGGCACCACCATCCTGTCACAACAACCCATAATAACATTGCCTCACAGGGCCATAATACAATATCAATAAAAGTTGGCCACGCACGACCCATATGCATAAAAGAAAAACATACATACCTCATAATCTCGATGTCTCATCATAGATCTCTTCTGGGGACTGAAATAAATGCGGATATGTGGATTTAATCTTTTCTTCCGCCTCCCAAGTCATCTCTTCTCGATTGTTATTTCGCCATAAGACTTTAACTGAGGCCACTTCCTTATTTCGAAGTCTTCGTACTTGCCTGTCTAATATGGCAATGGGCACTTCTTCATAAACTAGCTTTTCAGTCACCTGAACGTCATCTATTGGCACAATCTTCGTAGGATCTCCAACACACTTGCGGAGCATTGAGACATAAAAAACTGGATGGACCAATTCAAGTTCTAAAGGCAAGTCCAATTCATAAGCTACTTGACCCACCTTGCGGATAATCTGATAGGGTCCGATATATCGAGGACTTAACTTTCCTTTCTTACCAAATCTCATCATACCTTTCATTGGCGACACCTTCAAAAATACCCAATCATCAACTTGAAATTCTAAATCTCACTGGCTGTTGTCCGTATAAGATTTTGGGCGACTTTGGGCTATCAACAGTCAATCTCGGATCACCTTGACTTTTTTCTACTGCTTGTTGAATCAATCAGGGCCTATTAGTTGTACTTCCCCTATTTAAAACCATCGAATTGGAGACCTGCACTTCCTTCCATACTGTCACGACCCAACCCCGTAGGTCGTGACTAGTGCCCGAGCTGGACACTCGTATACGTACCTGTTAGACATAATCAAACTGAAACTAACATGATATGGAAGCTTTGCGAAAACAAAACGCTATCTCAGAATGCCACATATATGACCTGTCTCCTGAGGAGTCACAACCAATCAAAAAAATAACATAGTACACGAGCCAACAAGGCTGTCATAACGTATGGGAACGTCCCAACTATATAGACGCAAGCCGACAAGGCTGCCACTACATACAACATCCCAAAATATATACACAAGCCGATAAGGCTGCCACTACGTACGGGAACGTCCTAAAATAAGTCATACTGACACAGCTGAACAACATCTATATACAACCCACACATATGTCTACAGACCTCTAAGAGTATCGATAGTGAAATATGACGGGACAGGGCCCTGCCGTACCCCTGGATAAACATATATACATCAAAAGATCTGTACCAAAAGTCTAGGCTCCGGAACAATGGAGCACTCCAAGACAGCTGAGTAGAAGTCCTAAGCTGGAGGCTCACCAAATCGAGTATCTGTACCTGCGGGCATGAAACGCAGCCCCTCGAAGAAAGGGGGTCAGTACGAGATATGTACTGAGTATATAAAGCATGAAATACAATAAAGAAGATCATGTATGAAGTAGAGATTTCAGGAGACAAGTATGATAATCAAGAAATCACTATACCTGTGCCTTACGAATGAAATCATGCATATCATTATCATATACCATACCCGGCCCATTATGGGACTCGGTGAATAAAGTCGTGTACACGTATACCATACCCGGCCCATCATGGGACTCGGTGCCATAATCATATCACCGTATCATCATATCATCATATCATCGTATCATCATATCATCATATACCGTACCCGGCCCTCTAGTGAGGGACTCGGTGAACAAATGTAGTGAAACTGTGCGTGATAACATACCCGACCCGGGACTCGGTGAAAGATGTAATAACAGTATGCACGAGCAGAGTAGTGAGTAACCATATGCAACTAAATCATCACCTGAGACTCAATGGATAAGTAGACTAACTAACACTCGAGTATCAAGGCGATAGTCATGTTAAGTACTCTTTGAATGTCATTATGAACTACATCAAATAGAGCCTCAGGAATCATAGACATGTATCAAAATAATGCGAAACAGCTTATGGAAGTCAAGGACATTAGTCATTGTAGAGTCTTTAAGAATAGGAACTTTTACACACCAACTACTATCCAACGTATAGAAGACTCGAGGGGCAATAGCTCAATTACCTTATGAGTTCTAACATCAAGAAGTGAATAAGAATCATGAATCATACTCGGAACTTATGAATAGAATTACCCCAAAGCTCATATCATACGTCACTTATATCTAAGACATGCCAAAAGAAAGAAAGGATAGCTTTACATACCTTCAACGCTTATCCGTAATACGATACGTATACGTTGCCCGTAGTGTCTCAACCTATATTAAGACGTTAAGAACTGTGGTTAAGCTACGGGAAGGTTCAAAACGTTTTTCAATGTTAGTAGCTCATTTCTAGAAAATTAGGCAGCGTTTCCCTTATATTCAAGCCAACTATAAAACAACCAAATCAACATCCATAACCACACGTTTAAGTACTATATCAAGACTAATCAAAACAAGGTTCGAGAACACTCCGAATAGCCCGCATGACATTCCAATCAGCCCACACATTACGACATTCCATAATCTTTAACATAACGACTGCGACATATTCAAGTTACTCTTAATAATCTATAGCCACAACACTTCAGCGAAATGACCTTATGGTAGTCCAACAATTACAACAACACAATATATAGCCTTAACTACTCTTAGCCCTTCAATTCAATAAGAACTTAGTCCTCCAATTCAACAAGAACAACAACACACCCAAAACGGGCCCCTTAATTACCACATAACAATGCCTGATAATCTCACGAACATCTAAGAATATACCAAACAAACCACATACACTTCGCATACGATATTTTATACGCTTCTTTCTTCCAAGTTTGGTGATTCACATCAGCAACAACACAACAACAACGTCAACTATTAGATGCAAGGAAATTATCCTAATATCACAACAAGTTCTAAAACAGCCCATAAAATCAATACAAGTTTCTAACATGACTTAAGCTTTCCTTTCACTTTTAACACATAATCCATAAGATTAATAACAACAACAACAATCAAACCCAACCTAATTTGAACAACTCCAATTCTGTCCAATTTACAACACCGACGAAATCATGCAATTTTCTTACTTCCAATTCCACTCAATACAAGTTAATCTTTCCATTACAACATTATTAACTCCAATTTCATTACAAGAGGAAGAAATCTTACCTCAAATTAGTTAGGACAAATTCTTCAATTTCTTGCACCAATTGCACTACTTTTTCTTCCTCAATTTGAATCCTAAGTTTGCTGCCCCCTTGAACATGTAGAACACTTTTGGGATTGATAAATTTTTTTTTTTTTTAAGAAGCTTGGAGCTGGTCGTGAAACGATGCACCATGGTTATGTGGTGCTTTCTCTCTCTACTCAACTTGGCTGAAAATGAAGAGCTTCTCTCTCCTAAATTCAACTTATGGAATGAAGAAAATGAGATATGAATCATCCTTAGGCTATATATATGCTGCCCATATTGGTGACACATGTCCAGCCGCAATGACATGTGTCCCACTCAACCAAGTACCAATCAAATTCAGCCACATTTTGTGGGGCCCACTTAGTGGTCTAATTAATCATAATTAATCACTAATCCCCACTTAATAATCTAATCATGGTTAATTAATCCCTAATCTCCACTAATATTTCTACACCAATTAAAATTTATAAGCAATTCGTGCATTAATTAAAATCGGGGATTAAAAGTCCTTGTCTCATATCCCAAAAATAATCTTGTCCTTGGACTTATGTCGACTAGAAATGAATAATTCATCGTATAAAAATACGGGATATAACATTCTTCCCCCCTTTAGAACATTCGTCCCCGAATGTTAAACCAGTCCCATCAGGTCTTATAGAAATTTCGGGGAAGTCTCCTTCATTGTTATAACATGTAGTTTCATCTACCAATCAATGTAATCAAGTGAGGAATTTAGATTACCTGTAGGCATAGAGAACAAGTAAGGGTACTTATTCTTCATCTCATCTTCGGCTTCCCCGATCATATCTTCCCGATTATTATTTCGTCACAATACTTTGACGGAAGCCACATTCTTAGTACACAACTTCCTAACTTGCCGATCAAGTATAGCTATAGGGTTCTCCTTGTAAGACAACCCCTCCGTTACCTGGACATCGTCTACAGGGAATACTCTAGAAGGGCCACCAATACATTTGCGAAGCATCGATACGTGAAAGACTGGGTGCACTGTTTCCAAATCAGATGGTAGGTCCAACTCATAGGCAACCTTGCCTACCCTACGAATAATCTGATAAGGCCCAATGTACCTCGGGCTAAGTTTCCCTTTCTTGCCGAATCTCTTTACACCCTTCATGGGTGACACCTTCAAGAACACCCAATCACCAATCTGAAACTCTAAGTGTTGACGTCGATTATCTGCATATGACTTCTGTCAACTCTGGGCTGCTAATAACCTCTCCTGAATAAGTTTCACCTTATCAAAATCTTGTTGAATCATATCTGGGCAAATTAATTTAGTCTCACCAACATCAAACCAGCCAATAGGTGACCTGCACTTCCTCCCATATAAGGCCTCATACGGTGCCATCTGGATATTAGATGTCACACCCTAATTTTTGATAGGGCATGATGGGCACCCGACCCTTACTTAGGGCCGAGCGAACCCGCTGACTCTCGTAATACTCATAACCATACTGGGCCCGCAAAACATGACATAAGTATATAATGAAAAATTTTCGGAAACAAACATGCTTTTCGTCTTTTTCAAATCAAATAAAATCTGCAATCGTATGAAATCTGTAATATAATGCACAACAATACTTCGGCTTATATAGCCGCTTGCCAAACAAATCTGTAACATAATGCATAATAATACACCGGCTTACACAGCCGCTTACAAACTGACGTCTTATACTGTTACACCTCGCATTTTTTTTGCATTTGAATATTTCGAGTTAATGGCGGGAAGTTAAGGACAAGATTGTTTTTGAGAGTTATTTTAATGCACGAGTGGTTATAAAAATTATTTATGAATGTTGGCAGTATGGAAATAATGTGGAAGGCTAAGGGCAAAATGGTAATATGGAGGAAAGTCGAGGGGCAAAACGGAAATTTCACAATGACCAAGAAAAGGCCAAGGGATGACCAAGTCAAACCATTAAGTCATCATTTATTTTCAAGAAAATGAGAAGAAAACTCTAGAAAAATTTGGAAGAAAAATGAGGCATGTGCATGGTCATGTGCTATATATATATATATATATATGTGGGGTGATTAATAAGACATGAATCATCCATTTGGAATTCAAGAAAATTCAAGAAAGAACAAAAGAAAGATGAAGAAAAGAGAGAGAGAGGGGTTCGGCCAAGGGGCTGGCCGAACAGCCCTTTGAACATGATCATGAAAAATTGTTCTCTTCATGTTTTCCTACTAATTAGAAGGCCGTCGACGACGTGGAGTAGTCGTTGGAACAGGAAAATCGCTCGTTGAAGCTATGTTGAAGCCTAGCCGAGGAAGAGGTAAGATGAAGAAGATGATGTTCAATCTTTATTTTCTTATGTTATGTGTGTGTTATGGACGTGTGGATAGGTTGTGATGTGTTGAAGTGGATGAAGTTCATAAAGATATGGTGTGTGTGTGCTTGGCCGAAAGTATGTAGTAGGGTATAGAAGTGTAGAACTAATTTTATTTAGTGGTTGGTTGATGTTGTTGTGAATGGTTTATGCACGTTTGGCATGTAGGAATGAATGAACTGCATGAATTTATGCATGTTGAATCTCAGCCGTGTAGGGGCTGTTTTCGGTGGAACGTGATGAATTAATTCTATGTAGTATTTTGGTTGTTGTTTGTTGTGGATTATGTGATGAAAATGAAGGTTTGATGACTCAAATGGAAGTTATCATTGCGTGGGCTGATTTAAGAGTTAATGTGATCTTAATGTAGTTTCTTGAACTTATGGAAATAATGTTGTAAATGTATGGATTGCCGACGTAGTTTATGAGTTTGGAAGAAAAGAAATGTATCGTTGATGTTTCCTTACACTTAGAAGATTTCGGGTTCCATGGCATAGCGTTGGGTTGTTTTGAATGTTGTATGAATTGCTTGGAATGCTTCTAAATCGTATTTGAATGGCTTCGGAATAATATTTGAATGTACGATCATTGGTGTTAGTTTGAATGCATGAAGTTATTTGAACAAAGGGAATATTGTCGAATTGTGGAAAAAGGGATTGCTAATGTTAGAATATGTTTGGAGATGCTATTGTTGGTTTTGTTGTTGATATTGTGGCCGAGTCCCATTCTCGGGTTGTGTTGTTGAATTGGGCCGAGCCATATTCTCGGGACGGTGTATTTACAGGGGAAATGCTGCGAAATTTCGCAGACAAAGTGTCATTTTAAAGAATCAACTCATAAATGCCCCTAACTAAGGTTTGGTAAACATGACCAACTTGTAGATTCTGGCGGATTTGCAACTTGGATTTGGAGTAGCGGAAGAAGCGGAAAAAGGTATGTAAGGCCTCACTTTTCTTTCTTGGCATGTCTTAGATGTAATAGGGTTGGATACGGGCCTCGGGGACAACTCCTTTCCTAGAAACCCGAGATTGAAACTAACTACTATTCATTCAGTAGAATTGAATTAGAACTTGCATGAAATGTTGGAAAAACTTCTCAAACATCCGAACTTACACAAATAAGACTCGATTACCCTAAGACCCTCCCAAGTGACGCCATGAATTGAAATATATGTAAATTTGATACGCCGCCTCATTTGACTCGAGGTGGGCCCACAATTTTCTAATTTCCTCCTATGGCTCCACTTGGTTTATTTCCGTACTATAGTTCAAGGAAACCTTTGGACATCGCTCCGACCACTAAATCATAGTTGTTTTAACTAATCCCTCGATTCCAAAACATGATTTTCCTTCCTAAAAGTTTACAAATGTTTTCCAAAATATTCGTTTTTCTCCAAAAACTAAGTTTTACAATATTGCAAGCCTTAATGACTAAGACGACGACTATGGCTCTATGATGAAAAATGATGATTCTATGATTAAAGGTTCCAAGCCTATGATTCCAGTGACGAGATGGAAACGTTAAGCTATTTCTTGAAGTCTCAATTTTACTCATGAATAATGTTTTCCTTTAAAGATTCCAAATATATAAGACGATGCCCTATGATCCTATTCTATATTTTCTCATGATATTACTCCCCACTAATAGTTTCGCCTTATATTAATCATTCCTTCAAGGTGAGGCAAGCGCCCATGATTATTCTATAATATGATCGGAGGTTCTCGACCTTACGTCACTCCGATGGATATATATTTTTCTTGGGCTCTCCTGCATGCTTATATTACCTATGTATATATGTATATGTACCGGGGGGTGGGGGGTAGGGATACTTGGGCATTGGGAAGGAAACTATGTTTCATTGCCACCGGTCACTGGCTTATCATCCCGGACGCGGGATGCCCGGACGCGGGATTTATGGGCGAGCCGATATATTCGGTGCTATGTGGGCGAGCCGACACTGTTCGGTGCTATGATACTATGACACACTATGCTATGCTATGATACTATGACACACTATGCTATGCTATGATACTATGACACACTATGCTATGCTATGATACTATGACACACTATGCTATGCTATGATATGACACACTATGCTATGCTATGATACTATGACACACTATGCTATGCTATGATACTATGATATACTATGATATACTATGATTTAACATGATATGGCATAAATTCTATTTTCTATGCCTATGAAAAGAAATACTCTTTTTCAAAAAAAAAAAAGGAAAAACAAGCATGCATGGCATCCGCCCCTATGGGGCCCTCATATGCACAGGTTACTCAGTTATCCTATGATATGTTCTATGTTTCCATGCAAACATTGTTCATATGTACAGGTCATCCCTTTATCTCACGATATGAGATCTTGTTATTATTTATGCTTACATCTTCTACTATGATACTATTCCTGCCTTACATACTCAGTACAACGCTCGTACTGACCCCCTCTTCTTCGGGGGCCGCGTTTCATGCCGCGTGGTACACCCGGTGATCGACGCTATTATAGACGATGTTCCGGCGGAGTTGGCATCTCCATTTGCTCTGGAGGGTTGCCGGGTCAAGAGTCCTATGCTATGATGCCATGTTCGAGTTAGAGACTTTGCAGACAGAGTCGTGGGTATTGGGTTGTCATGTGTAAACGGCTCCAGTAGTCGATATGTCATTATGTTTCGTGTCTCGAGTCTTATATGGTGTCAGATTTTACTTATGAAAAAAAAAAATTCTATGTATTCATTCCTTACTAATTCATAAGTTTATATGTGCGATAAGAGTTAGCGGGTTCGCTCGGCTCCGAAGACGGGGTCGGGTGCCCATCACACCCTAGTAAAGTCGGGGTGTGACAAAGTGGTATCGGAGCGAGGTCGGTCCAAGGGTTGTCGCAAAGTCGTGTCCGGTAGAGTCCTGTTTATGGGTGTGAAGCCGGCCACATTTATAAACAGGAGGCTGCGGGGCATTTAGGAATTGTTGACCTTCTTTCTGTCCTATGGTCGTGCGATAGATAGAGCCAAGTCCTAGGAAAATGGAATCTCCTATACAGATTTTACCTACGACGGAAGAAAGTGAGAGGCGATACGGAAAGTTACAGGGATTTGAACGGTGAGAACAATAAAGGAGGCCCTACCAGAATGGGTACGTCTAAGAGAAAGGAGCGGGAAAAGGAAATACGATAAACTGGCAATAAGCGAGGTGCGGTGTTTCAGAAAGGTTATGGATCTGGCACGGCGATGGAGGTACGATCTCTATCCTCTGGAATCTGTAGGCCCAGGACAGGAAATAGTCGTGTACACAGGTGGAAAGTGAACATCAGGAAGTAAAAAGGGGTAAAGTGGTAATTGTAAAGGAAGAACGTGCTACGAAAATGTTCCGGAATCTGTAAAACTTTGACTGGCTCCAGATTATGTAGTAAAGGCCATATGAGGAAGCATACGCGATTGTATCAGCATTAAGGCACCGAATCCCATTAAAGTTTCGAGGTTAAGCGTGCTCAGGTGGGAGCAATTCTAGGATGGGTGACCCCCTGGGAAGTTTGCGAGAAATTCGATATATCCAGACCTAAGAGACGAATGAGAAGTTAGGGTAGCCCAAGGGAAACTAGAGCATATGGGATGGTTGGAGACCATAAGAAGACACGTAAGACGAGGCAAACTTGCTTGGTGAAGAGACAGGAAGTGCATCACAGCCCTGGGAATTAGGATAGGTTTGAACAGCGGTTGGACGTATTTTGTGGGCTAGTTAATAGTAATTATATACATGTATATATGAAGGGGTAGAAAAGAAACAGGCATGAATGGATAATGATATAAGCATACCCCTAAAAGGGGGGAAGTAGGTGAGAGAAATGTAAGAATGAGATAGAGGTAGTTGATGTGGTAGTGTGTTTGATATGAACGCTTGAGTTACAAATGAGACCTCTCACTGAAGTAAATTAGTAAGGTCGGGGGAACCGACACTAAGTGGATAGAAGTCCGAATAATGTTTAAGGTAATGTGAGAAGTTCGCACAAACTTTGAGTAGTGCGACGCCAGAAAATGGACGTATATGAAGAGAAAGAGTATGACAAAGAGAACGGTATTGGATAGCTTAAGAGCTAACATGAAGGATGGAAATAACTTCGAAAAGGGAGCTCCCCCGAGGTGCTTATGCGACCCTGTAAGGCTAGTTGAACATTCGAGGACGAATGTTCCAAAAGGGAGGAAGGATGTTACACCTCGCATTTTTTTTGCATTTGAATATTTCGAGTTAATGGCGGGAAGTTAAGGACAAGATTATTTTTGAGAGTTATTTTAATGCACGAGTGGTTATAAAAATTATTTATGAATGTTGGCAGTATGGAAATAATGTGGAAGGCTAAGGGCAAAATGGTAATATAGAGGAAAGTCGAGGGGCAAAACGGGAATTTCACAATGACCAAGAAAAGGCCAAGGGATGACCAAGTCAAACCATTAAGTCATCATTTATTTTCAAGAAAATGAGAAGAAAACTCTAGAAAAATTTGGAAGAAAAATGAGGCATGTGCTACATATATATATATATATATATATATATATATATATATATATATATATATATATGTGGGGTGATTAATAAGACATGAATCATCCATTTGGAATTCAAGAAAATTCAAGAAAGAACAAAAGAAAGATGAAGAAAAGAGAGAGAGAGGGGTTCGGCCAAGGGGCTGGCCGAACATCCCTTTGAACATGATCATGAAAAATTATTCTCTTCATGTTTTCCTACTAATTAGAAGGCCGTCGACGACGTGGAGTAGTCGTTGGAACAGGAAAATCGCTCGTTGAAGCTATGTTGAAGCCTAGCCGAGGAAGAGGTAAGATGAAGAAGATGATGTTCAATCTTTATTTTCTTATGTTATGTGTGTGTTATGGACGTGTGGATAGGTTGTGATGTGTTGAAGTGGATGAAGTTCATAAAGATATGGTGTGTGTGTGCTTGGCCGAAAGTATGTAGTAGGGTATAGAAGTGTAGAACTAATTTTATTTAGTGGTTGGTTGATGTTGTTGTGAATGGTTTATGCACGTTTGGCATGTAGGAATGAATGAACTGCATGAATTTATGCATGTTGAATCTCAGCCGTGTAGGGGCTGTTTTCGGTGGAACGTGATGAATTAATTCTATGTAGTATTTTGGTTGTTGTTTGTTGTGGATTATGTGATGAAAATGAAGGTTTGATGACTCAAATGGAAGTTATCATTGCGTGGGCTGATTTAAGAGTTAATGTGATCTTAATGTAGTTTCTTGAACTTATGGAAATAATGTTGTAAATGTATGGATTGCCGACGTAGTTTATGAGTTTGGAAGAAAAGAAATGTATCGTTGATGTTTCCTTACACTTAGAAGATTTCGGGTTCCATGGCATAGCGTTGGGTTGTTTTGAATGTTGTATGAATTGCTTGGAATGCTTCTAAATCGTATTCGAATGGCTTCGGAATAATATTTGAATGTACGATCATTGGTGTTAGTTTGAATGCATGAAGTTATTTGAACAAAGGGAATATTGTCGAATTGTGGAAAAAGGGATTGCTAATGTTAGAATATGTTTGGAGATGCTATTGTTGGTTTTGTTGTTGATATTGTGGCCGAGTCCCATTCTCGGGTTGTGTTGTTGAATTGGGCCGAGCCATATTCTCGGGACGGTGTATTTACAGGGGAAATGCTGCCGAAATTTCGGCAGACAAAGTGTCATTTTAAAGAATCAACTCATAAATGCCCCTAACTAAGGTTTGGTAAACATGACCAACTTATAGATTCTGGCGGATTTGCAACTTGGATTTGGAGTAGCGGAAGAAGCGGAAAAAGGTATGTAAGGCCTCACTTTTCTTTCTTGGCATGTCTTAGATGTAATAGGGTTGGATACGGGCCTCGGGGACAACTCCTTTCCTAGAAACCCGAGATTGAAACTAACTACTATTCATTCAGTAGAATTGAATTAGAACTTGCATGAAATGTTGGAAAAACTTCTCAAACATCCAGAACTTACACAAATAAGACTCGATTACCCTAAGACCCTCCCAAGTGACGCCATGAATTGAAATATATGTAAATTTGATACGCCGCCTCATTTGACTCGAGGTGGGCCCACAATTTTCTAATTTCCTCCTATGGCTCCACTTGGTTTATTTCCGTACTATAGTTCAAGGAAACCTTTGGACATCGCTCCGACCACTAAATCATAGTTGTTTTAACTAATCCCTCGATTCCAAAACATGATTTTCCTTCCTAAAAGTTTACAAATGTTTTCCAAAATATTCGTTTTTCTCCAAAAACTAAGTTTTACAATATTGCAAGCCTTAATGACTAAGACGACGACTATGGCTCTATGATGAAAAATGATGATTCTATGATTAAAGGTTCCAAGCCTATGATTCCAGTGACGAGATGGAAACGTTAAGCTATTTCTTGAAGTCTCAATTTTACTCATGAATAATGTTTTCCTTTAAAGATTCCAAATATATAAGACGATGCCCTATGATCCTGTTCTATATTTTCTCATGATATTACTCCCCACTAATAGTCTCGCCTTATATTAATCATTCCTTCAAGGTGAGGCAAGCGCCCATGATTATTCTATAATATGATCGGAGGTTCTCGACCTTACGTCACTCCGATGGATATATAATTTTCTTGGGCTCTCCTGCATGCTTATATTACCTATGTATATATGTGTATGTACCTGGGGTGGGGGGTAGGGATACTTGGGCATTGGGAAGGAAACTATGTTTCATTGCCACCTGGTCAGCTGGCTTATCATCCCGGACGCGGGATGCCCGGACGCGGGATTTATGGGCGAGCCGATATATTCGGTGCTATGTGGGCGAGCCGACCTTTGTTCGGTGCTATGATACTATGACACACTATGCTATGCTATGATACTATGACACACTATGCTATGCTATGATACTATGACACACTATGCTATGCTATGATACTATGACACACTATGCTATGCTATGATACTATGACACACTATGCTATGCTATGATACTATGACACACTATGCTATGCTATGATACTATGACACACTATGCTATGCTATGATACTATGATATACTATGATATACTATGATTTAACATGATATGGCATAAATTCTATTTTCTATGCCTATGAAAAGAAATACTCTTTTTCAAAAAAAAAAAGGAAAAACAAGCATGCATGGCATCCGCCCCTATGGGGCCCTCATATGCACAGGTTACTCAGTTATCCTATGATATGTTCTATGTTTCCATGCAGACATTGTTCATATGTACAGGTCATCCCTTTATCTCACGATATGAGATCTTGTTATTATTTATGCTTACATCTTCTACTATGTTACTATTCCTGCCTTACATACTCAGTACAACGCTCGTACTGACCCCCTCTTCTTCGGGGGCTGCGTTTCATGCCGCGCAGGTACACCCCGGTGATCAGACGCTATTATAGACGATGTTCCAGCGGAGTTGGCATCTCCATTTGCTCTGGAGGGTTGCCGGGTCAAGAGTCCTATGCTATGATGCCATGTTCGAGTTAGAGACTTTGCAGACAGAGTCGTGGGTATTGGGTTGTCATGTGTAAACGGCTCCAGTAGCCGATATGTCATTATGTTTCGTGTCTCGAGTCTTATATGGTGTCAGATTTTACTTATGAAAAAAAAAAATTTCTATGTATTCATTCGTTACTAATTCATAAGTTTATATGTGCGATAAGAGTTAGCGGGTTCGCTCGGCTCCGAAGACGGGGTCGGGTGCCCATCACACCCTAGTAAAGTCGGGGTGTGACATATACACACGACACTGTCTGCAAAGTCTCTACCATAACTTCAGATACCATACAAAAGCACTCTGACTCGGCAGCACTCCGGAGGAAATGGAGCTCGCCAGTCCAGCTGGAACATCTTCTGCTAACATCACTTACTCATCTGTGGGTACCTGCGCGGCATGAAACGCAGCCCCCGAAGAAAGGGGGTCAGTACGGAATATGTACTGAGTATGTAAAGCAGGAAGTACAGAAAACGAAGTCATAACCGAAGTCAGGAGTACAAAAAGTGAACATAATAACCAGAATACCAAAGGGCTTGCATCTGAAATACAAATCGTACATACGAGGTACAGAAGACAAATATAATAATCAGAATGCCAAAATGCTTACTCCTGAAATACAGATCATACATATCAACGTCATGTATCATATCCGACCCACAATGGGACTGAGTGACATAAGTAAATGATCATCATACACATACCGTAGCACATCATAACATCATATCCGATCATATGAGCTGACATTAACCGATGTGGGATTGGCCTAAACCAATGTGGGATTGGCCTAAACCAGTGTGGGATTGGCCTAAACCAATGTGGAATTTCGCCCCATCATTGGGTTTGCCCCACCATTGGGTTTGCCCCACCACCGGCTCTGATTCCAACTGAACATATTCCAGAATCTATACATATAACATATAACGTAGCATATATACACAGTACCCGGCCGAAAGGGGCTCGGCGTACCGGACACATCATAACACCATAATATATACACAGTTCCCGACCAAAAAGGGGCTCGGCGAACCGGACGCATCATACTCCGGAATAAAGCATAGTGCGCACGATAACATAACCGGCCCGGGACTTGGCGAAAAATGTAACAACAGAATGCACGAGCAGAATCATGAGTAACCAAATACAGTTTAAAACATTTTTAAAGCTTAATAGGTTAATCAAAACGAACCACCATTTGTAAGCCAAAACAGTAGTCAAATCAGATTTTCTTCTGAATATCACTCGGGAACATATCAAACCGAACTTCGAAAACCAAAGTCACGTATCAAAATCACATACATAAAAATCCTTATTTCAGACTCAACAGATAAATAAGTAATCATACTCGGGGGTCGGAAAGATAGTCATATTGAATTCTTTCAAAAGCCATCAGAACTATACAAAAGAAAGTCGCGGGACCCACGGACCAGCGTCAACCCAATCCGGGCCCGCCTACGAAAGTCATAGTCATTATACATTATAGCATCATTTACGAGCATATCAAAGCCATCCGGTTCTATCTGTGAGAGTTACGGACGTTCGTAGTTACAAAACTCTTTTGAAAACAAAGCTTTTTATGCAACATTGGTAAGCAATCATACAAAGACATATAAACCATAGCTTCACCATATAAAGGTGCCAACATCAAGAAGCAAATAAGCATCATAAACATGCTCGGATTTTACGAATAGAATTTCCCCCGAAGCTCATAATACATCATAACTTACTTGCATCTAGGACATGCCAAAAGAAGGAAAGGTAAGCTTTACATACCTCGTCCGCTTCCTACGCTAATCCAACTTAAGTCTCGGCTTCTCAAAATCTACAATAATGTCGTTAGACATCAAACATTAGTCATATGCATCGAAGAATTCAATTCCAAGCCATTATTTCTATCTACAGAAATTTGGGCAGCATTTCCCCTATAAGTTCAACAACCCCGAGAATTCAACTCGGCCAATATTATCAAGAACAATACCAACAACCATTCCAACAACATCAATAATCAATTCCAAACACATTCTAACATTAGTAATTCTTTTCCATATGATTCGACGACATTCCCTTTATATTCAATTCGACTACAAACATTTAAGTCAACACCGACGCTCACATATTCAAATACTAATCCAAGATCATTCAAACAATATTCAAGACACTTCTAACAATCCGCACAATATTCAAAACAACCCAACCAATACACAACTCCACCCGAAACCTTCCAAATTTAACAAGAACAACAACAACACATTTCTTTCTTCCAAATTCATGAACTATACCAACAATCCACACTTTAATAACATTATTCTCAAAAATACAAGAAACCATATTAAGATCACATTAGCTTTCAAAACAGCCCACACACGATTGTAACCTCAATTTGAACCATTAAACTTTCCTTTTGCATCCTTGAATCCACAACACAACAATCCAAAACACTAAATAAAATTTGTTCATCATTTCTACATAACATCACATATACACGGCCAAGCCCACAACCATTACAACTTCAATTTGAACCATTCAATACCTTCATTCTCATCACATAATCCATGACAACAACAACCAAAATACTAAGTAAAATCAATTCGCCATAACCGACTCAAAACAGCCCCTATACGGCCAATCATCAACATGCATAATTTCATGAGTCTCATTCATTTTCTACACACTACAACAACATACAAACATGCTAAATACAATTAATCCATCATTCCTACACAACACACACTACACACGGTTCCACTTCAACCCCCATAATTTCATGAATTTCATTCACTTCTACATTTCACAACATGTACAAATCATCCATAAAACACATAAAGAAGATCAAACCTCACCTTTTCCCTTCAACTTTTCTATTCGGCTAGACTTGATGCTTTGCAAAACGAATGGTTTGCTTGCTCCAATGACCACTCCACATCGTAGAGGACCTCCCAATTGGTAGGAAAGCAAGGAGAAAATAATTTTTCTTGATCAAATTTTTGGACCCAATTTTTTTTTCCATGGCCGAATGGCCTTCATATTTTTTTACTCCAAGGTTCTCAACTCTTCTAAGGGGTGAAGAATGATGAAGATGACTTAATTAGTCATCTTATGTCCACTTATATAATTAACACAAGTGTACCATGGCCCACACCACACACATGGCCACATATGGCCATTTTCATGAAATAATTAGTTTCCAAAATTTCACTTCTAGCTCTTAATTTTCATAAAATGCCTAACTTTTCATAATTCACTTTTGACCCCAAATTTTCCTTATTCCAAATTTACCCTTAACATTCCCTACCAATAAAAAGATGAATATGCAGTTTATGCACTTTTAACAAAATCGGAAGAAATTACAACCTTGTCCTTAACTTATCATGACTAACTCGGACTATCCCAACGTACCGAAATACGGGATATAACATTAGAATGGTAGCTATTATTATAAGCAAACTCGATAAGTGGCAAATGATCGTCCCAGCTACCTCTGCAGTCAATAATACAGGCCCGCAACATATCTTCTAGCGTCTGAATAGTACGCTCGGCCTGTCCGTCAGTCTGAGGGTGAAATACTGTGCTAAGACTTACCTATGTCCCCAATCCCTTCTGGAATGATCTCCAGAAGTTAGCTGTAAAATGAGCTCCTCTGTCCGATATAATAGATGTGGGAACCTCATGAAGTCTTACTATCTCCTTCATAGATAACCTCGCATAGTCCTCAGCTGAATAAGTAGTCCTGGCTAAAAGAAAATGGACTGACTTTGCCAGCCTATCCACAATAACCCATATAGAGTCATACCTCCGTGGAGTGCGAGGTAAGCCTGTAATGAAGTCCATATTCTGAAATCTTCAGCCTCATGTGTTACTTCTCAACTTCTTTAGAAGACTTTAACTGTCACTCTACTTTTTAGCTCTTAATCTCAATCCTTAGGGTTGGCTACCGAGTAGCGCTGGAGTTCCCTTATCTTATAACTTTACGTAGCTGCTCTGTGCTCTGTCCATTATCTACTGGTATAATTCTGAAAGAATTTTTTATTTGACATATAAATTCACTGTCATCCAGTAACCAGCTTGTTCTGATCGTCTCGCTTAAACCATTTCACAATTTCCCTTAATCCAACTTGTAACACTTTAGGCATATTATCTCGTGTCATTTCTTTATCTTTAATTCAAACTCTTCTGTTGCCCCTTTACTCAGATTTTGCTCTTAACTTTCCTGTCACACATTATGTTGCAATCTTTACAAGAATATGCGAAGGTGCTCAAATTAGCCCAAGAAATACCTTAGCGTCGTTTTACTAGCCTTCATGCTTTACCTGCATTCTCCTCTCGTATCTTACAATCGGTATCGGGGTAAATCTTCAACTCAACTATGGCCATGTCCTATTTGCCCTTAGTATTAATTCTATCTCGGTAATTTAGCTTCAACCATCTTTACATCTTTCCTTAATGTAACCAGAATATCGTAACCGTATTGTTATTACTGAATCCAAACTCTTCTTATTAGGTACTCACTCACTTGGTCTCATTCTTAGCATACAAATATTCGTAGGTTGCATAACTACTCTTGTACAACTTGTATAAAGTATATCCAATCTTAATCATAGTCTTTCATTCTCCTAGTTCATTCTGCTTTACATATCTCCTCCGTACTAAAATTCGCTCGTAGCCTATCTTGTCATACTCCTTTCCCTTCCTTTATTCACCTTTTGCTTTTCTCACTTCCTACTGTAGGAGATTTTCTATTCCTTCTCCTTTGTTAGTTATAAGTCGTAATATTATTAGCGAACGTACTCTATTGTCCACATCTTAGCCTCTAATCCGACATAACATTGCTATCTTTCGCAATATCTCTTAAGTTACTTGTTATCATTCTCTTGTCGTATTCTTTTTTTTTTCTTTTACAAGCACCTACTTTCTAGTGTCATATCCTTCGAGATCTCTACAAATAATTCTCAGCACTGTCTCAATTCCCATCCTGACTTCTATCCGTTTATTGCTGGCTTTTAGATCTTACTAACTTGTCTCAGCAAGAGATCTCAATTGAAGCTCGAGCATCCATATCAAATATATTGCAGTGTCAATTGTTTCCATCTTATACTTGCATTTCTCTTACCCGCTTCCCCCCTTAAGGGCGTACTTATACCATTATCCGTCTATATTCTGCTCTATGTCCCTAATTCCAATCTCAAATTCATCTGATCCTTTTTCCAATTCACTTGGTATACTGTACCATATCCATGTCTTTCTTTATAATTTATAACTTTGATTATCTACATACGAAACCTTAACAAAATCACGAAGCGACGAAAACCTTTCTATATATAGTACAAAATCTCATATGATAATCTGTACTCGAGTAATGAAACCAACGTAGCAACTCATCTAAGGCCACATTCCACTTACTCCAATCAATAATTAATTAGTACTTGTAGTCGTTCCAATCTCAATTCGGTGGCACTTATATTCCGATGATAAGTGTCCAAGGTCCTCTTGTAACATTATCTTTATCCCAACCTATATCATCTGGTTCCTTTAATAAATTTACAATACATCATTTGCTCCTCAAGCCTACCATCTTTGTCCTTTAAGGATTCCACTATTTTCGAGGCGAAGTCGTGTACACGCGGTACTCCTTTATGACTTATGCCCTTTTACCCTTGTTGTGTACCCTGTACCGACTTCTAACTTACTCAAAATCATATCAAGTTCATCTCAATGATAGTCTTATTTTATAACCTCGTCGTCGTACTACACCTTTAAGTCTGTAGCTATATATTTCCTTTTTATTTTACACTCGTACTTCATTTATTACGCCTATCTTGGGTACCCTTTAGAATTCCCTTATCATTTCTCCTGTCTATGTCTATCTTTCATTCTGTGCACGAGGAATCTTACGCTACCTCTGTATCCTTCGGAAAATATCACTTCTGCACAACCTCTTTCTCATTTTCAAAACGTATTCTATTCATCCCTATTTGTTCTTATCATATCAGTTATTTTCTAGTACTCATTCTATCTCGTTGCTCATCTTTCTATAGCTTGGTCTTTCACAGCTCCGTCACTTATTTTACTCGTGTCCTCGGCTATACATGTCATAACCTATTACTGCACTGTTATCTCGCTTTCTTCTTATTTCCTTCTTTCAATTACTCTTCTTCTTCTCTGGTGCTCGCTATCATTTCCGTTATCACATAATCTTTATTTTGAACTTTCCTTATAGAAGGACTTTATAAGTCTTTCTTATCCGTTCTACAGCTCGCCTTTATACATTAGTCACATAGATCACGTCATATCTTTTAGTCACTTCCTCACTAGGCTTTACTTATTTTCATAACAATCCTCATTATATTCACATAATATCCTGTTCGTATTCGATCCCATAGTGTAACACTTCTTAACCTTATTCACGATTCTTATTATGGGTTAATTACACCCTATGGAGTAAGCATACTTAACCTTTTACCCTTCCTAGTCAATCTTATCCTTAATATCTCATAAGCTGTCTTATCAATACATTCATATCCATCATAATTCTTTTTCCTCTGTACTCTTGTCTTAATCATACTTGTTATATCCCGCATTTTAGTGCAATCGGATAATTCGAGACAATCGCGGGAGGACGACAAGCAAGGCCACATTTTTATTTTGAAAAGCATATGAGTGACTTATGACGTATTTAGAAGCGGAATTGTTGAGGAAGGTCAAGGGCATAAAAGGGAACTCGCAAGATGACTCGTGGAAATATGGAGAAAGACGAAGGGCAAATTTGAAAGTTGGAAAAATGTTTCATGAATTACAAGAACTAGCCCAAAAAAGAATAAGTGGGCTTGAATTTTTAAAAAAAATTAGAGGCCCAACCGGCCATGACATGGGCTAGGCCCAAGATTAATTCATTCATGGCAAAAAAATAAAATAAGATGACTAAGTCATCTTATTTGGTCAAATCC